>NC_059385.1:12855000-13092500 GCF_019703515.2 Myxocyprinus asiaticus | reverse complement strand
CAATCAGCTAATCAGCTCAAAACACCTGCAAAGGTTTCCTGAGCCTTCAGAATGGTCTCTCAGTTTGGTTCACTAGGCTACACAATCATGGGGAAGACTGCTGATCTGACAGTTGTCCAGAAGACAATCATTGACACCCTTCACAAGGAGGGTAAGCCACAAACATTCATTGCCAAAGAAGCTGGCTGTTCACAGAGTGCTGTATCCAAGCATGTTAACAGAAAGTTGAGTGGAAGGAAAAAGTGTGGAAGAAAAAGATGCACAACCAACCGAGAGAACCGCAGCCTTATGAGGATTGTCAAACAAAATCGATTCAAGAATTTGGGTGAACTTCACAAGGAATGGACTGAGGCTGGGGTCAAGGCATCAAGAGCCACCACACACAGACGTGTCAAGGGATTTGGCTACAGTTGTCGTATTCCTCTTGTCAAGCCACTCCTGAACCACAGACAACGTCAGAGGCGTCTTACCTGGGCTAAGGAGAAGAAGAACTGGACTGTTGCCCAGTGGTCCAAAGTCCTCTTTTCAGATGAGAGCAAGTTTTGTATTTCATTTGGAAACCAAGGTCCTAGAGTCTGGAGGAAGGGTGGAGAAGCTCATAGCCCAAGTTGCTTGATGTCCAGTGTTAAGTTTCCACAGTCTGTGATGATTTGGGGTGCAATGTCATCTGCTGGTGTTGGTCCATTGTGTTTTTTGAAAAGCAAAGTCACTGCACCTGTTTACCAAGAAATTTTGGAGCACTCCATGCTTCCTTCTGCTGACCAGCTTTTTAAAGATGCTGATTTCATTTTCCAGCAGGATTTGGCACCTGCCCACACTGCCAAAAGCACCAAAAGTTGGTTAAATGACCATGGTGTTGGTGTGCTTGACTGGCCAGCAACCTCACCAGACCTGAACCCCAGAATCTTTGGGGTATTGTCAAGAGGAAAATGAGAAACAAGAGACCAAAAAATGCAGATGAGCTGAAGGCCACTGTCAAAGAAACCTGGGCTTCCATACCACCTCAGCAGTGCCACAAACTGATCACCTCCATGCCACGCCGAATTGAGGCAGTAATTAAAGCAAAAGGAGCCCCTACCAAGTATTGAGTACATATACAGTAAATAAACATAGTTTCCAGAAGGCCAACAATTCACTAAAAATGTTTTTTTTTTTATTGGTCTTATGATGTATTCTAATTTTTTGAGATAGTGAATTGGTGGGTTTTTGTTAAATGTGAGCCAAAATCATCACAATTAAAAGAACCAAAGACTTAAACTACTTCAGTCTGTGTGTACTGAATTTATTTAATACACTAGTTTCACAATTTGAGTTGAATTACTGAAATAAATGAACTTTTCCACGACATTCTAATTTATTGAGATGCACCTGTATGTGCTAACCACCTTTTAGGAGTACATTAGCATGTAAAAGACTTGAAAGCTAATAGAAATGAACCAACAACCATAAAACTCTATTTGCTTTCATAGGATCTCTACAGCAGTTAATTTTCTTATTCCTGGAAACGTTTTTTTTTTTTTTTTTTGAATTGCTTTTCATAGCAGTTAATGTCTCAAATATTTTCAACAACACAGTTTTGATCATTCTACACCAGTTTCTTTTTAAATGAGATATTTCCTTCTAGATTAGTGCACATTTGCCACCTGATGTCAAATATCAAGTTCAATCTATGAATTTGTATGAAAGCAAGAAGATGAAAGTGCAACCAGGTGCTTTTTCCTCTGCATATCACAAACCAAAATTTTCTTCAATATTTCTGTGTTGACTATAACAGAGACTCTCTCTGACTGCATTTGGCTTCATAGCTCATATACCACAAACCTGTGCTCATCAGTAAATCTTGCATAAAAATAGCTATGTCTGAGCATTCATATGTATTACCTTTTTCAAATTCTTGCCGTCGGTTTTGGTTGACACGCAGTCTACACCCAGGCCATCATACCATAGTAATTAGTGGGATGGAGTCATAGTTTCTTCTTGGAGCTGTGACATCGTAAAAGTGTAAAAGGCAATAAGTTCTTTGTGCAGGCTGTGAGGAACATATAAAACTTGAGCTCTTAATGGTCTCAGGCTTGCTGCAATCCAACAAAGCTGTGAAATTACCCCCATGAGGATGCAGAATTAGTTTCTCAGTGGTTTCAGAATGTTTTGTGAATTATTTGTGAGAGTTTGACGAGGCCCAAGACCGCAAAGTTGCTTTGGTCTCACCATTGATAGCTTGAGCCTGTTGGACTGTCAGTAAGTGGCACATGCAAACGAGTTTCAGTCTATTGCATCATGCTGGTAGGACATGCTGGTTTGATAAGACAAAGATGGACATTTTGGAGTTGTTTCTCATTACTTTCGTGATTTTTGATGTTTATTCATATTTTACAGCTCACCAGCTAGGTCATGTATGCTAATGTTTGTCCTGGCTTTGACATTTTTGTGTCAAAGTGAATAACAGGCTTTATTGTTATTATAACAACTTTATTGTTTGTTTACAGGCAGGGGTTGAATTGGGGCAGAATGGTCTGGAACGTCATTCCGGCACCTTTGATTTAAAATAAATATTGTCAGTTTGTTCATCACTTCATTCCATATCCTGCAGGCAGGCTCCAGTTCATTTTTTTTTTTTTTTTTTTTTAATGCATTCCATCTCTATTTAGTGAGAGTGCTCGCTCGAAAACACCTTTAATGTTCTTTAAAGTTAATTACGCAATATGCTTCCATCTTGTCTGTGGGTTCCCCCTCCTCAAAAATCCCAGTTTAACCCCTGGTTACTGGTAAAATGTTGTAATTATAATGCAATAAATCTATGAAATGTACAGGAGAGGTACAAGGTATATCATAAATGTTTTATATTATTTTTGAATAGTATTTCTCCCTTTATACTACATGAAATGTTAGTCAAATTTTGTTTTTGTTTTTTTGTTTTTTCAATCAGTTACTTTATCAAATTACTATTACTGAAACTACTCATTTATTTATTTAAATAGATAGAACTTTTTCTAGTTGTAACGGCCGGTGCTGCACACAGTCAGGAACACAAGATTTGGCAGACTTTCCCACATTTGACTTATTGTTAGTTCTTGTGTTGTTTAGGAATAATATTGGCAGATGCTATTTGCACCCTGGTGCAAATAATGGTATATGCTATTTACACTCCAGTGCAAGTAGTGGCAGATATTATTTGCACCCCAACCCTGGTGCAAATAATGGTAGGGACTAATTGCAACCTGGTGACTATTTGCACCCATATTTAAATACTAACATACAGTATATGGGCATTACTGCAGTGTGTTTATTGTGTTTATTTAGAGTCCCACAGACACACTACATTAACCTCTACCCCTAAACCTAACCTTAACCTTACCTTAGAAAAAATAACCTTGGTTTTACTACAGTAACCATGGTTTTACCATGGTATTTTTTTTTTAAATTTACAGTAACCACAAAATTAACAATGGTTAGCCTACTATATTACCATCATATTCCTGTACTAACACCATGGTTAATTGCATTAAAACTATAGTTTCTGTCAAAAAACATGGTTACTACAATATTAGTAATACAGTGACGCAATACACACACAAGTGATGCCGAGCCATGGGAACGAATGCAGTCGACAGACCCAGCCTCCATATCAAATCCTTCTCTGCACTACTCAACATTCACCCTGATGAAATCACTGTGATGAAACCAACATTTATATAAATGTTTAAAATGTTATTATAACTAGTATTAAAGGAAATATTAAGAGTAGAATCAGGAAATCGGATGGAAAAAAGAGTGGGACAAAACGCAAATTCGAACCACGTATGCTAGGACAACGCTGCGCATTTACACACTGTGTTTACACTCCACACCACTGCAGCGACATTTACTGACTAGTTTGTTGTATATTCCTGTGGTTTCACCAGACTATTGGGGTACAAATAGCTGCCCTGTGTGGCAGATGCTATTTACACCGGGGTGCAAATAGACACTCCGAATAATGTTACTTTGTCCATAATTGGATGAGCAGTTTGGTTGAGATTGAATAAGCATTGTAACCATGTAAATTAGGCAGATATATGTTAATATCTTTGGTTTTCTGACATCAAATAATCCAATATATATATAGTATATATAGATTTGGACTGGAAAGGAAGTTACAGTGTTTTCATTATATGTCATGTTTATCAAAGGAAACCTCTATATTCCCCATTACGTAGGTGTCTCTTTTATTGCATACTGTAGGATCTTGTCTCTTGCGTTAATGGGGATGAAAAGCCCTGTACGATATGTAAATACAGGTAGCCATTATGAGGACAGAGTTTGTTTTAAATTCCCTTGCTCGCTTGTTTTCTCCTACTTTGCAATCTGCCGAGGTACCACTTTACCAGGGGTCCCATTGAGAGAAGTGACAGAGGAAATTCTTCTTGTCTTCATTCAGCCCACTCTGTGTCTGTTTCGCTCTCTGTTCCTCTCTTTCTTCAAACATACAGTATCTTACATTAGTGTGAATGTGTATGATGATTTATGCATCAGTGTTTTAATTGATCCCTCTGGGGTGGATTGCAGTGTTTAAGAACAGCAAAGTCTGAACATAACACTCTGATTCTTAGAGCCCTCGAACACACCTCACAATTCAGTATACAGTATGTGGACTACTCTGTGTGTTTTTTTTTTTTTAAGATAACAGTTAAATAATTCAGTAAAAAAATGGCCATATGTGAAGTGCCAGAGTGATACAAGTGATCTTTTGGTTGTGTAGAGTGGGACTTGTTCCTTTGTGTTTGTTTGCGGCTTTACTCCCCTGTTTTAACCTGATTAATTGTAATATTACTTCTGTCATGTTATTCTTAAAATCATACTGAGCAACTAAGCACTTAAACCCATCCTTCCTGTTAAATTTGTTGCCATTACTTACATTTTGAGGTCCATAATTGTGAAAACTTCCAACAGATGTGTGCAGTTTCTTTTATCCTGAATTTTTTTCTATTGTCCAAGTTTAATGTACAGAGACAGCTACAGTATAAATAAGCCGTTGATATGTTTATTTCCGCAAATAGTGTAAACACTGTGGTTCAGTCATGCTATCAAAAATTGCTCTGTTTGTTTGAGTGTCTTTCAAGTGAAAAAGACTTCATCAAAGACACAACTACTAATCAAAGAAACTTTTTTTTTTCGTTTCACTTGTTACTGCTGTTCTATAGTATACAAAATATACTCTCACTTCTATTTGTGAATTCCTGTTGTGAGATGACTTTGTGTTAAAGCCAATATCAGGTTTGTTATGCGTGAGATAAGAATGTGTCAGTTGGTGATTGGCAGCATGCGGCGCTGAAAGGCACTTGATGAGTAAGGGGTGTATATGAAAGGAAGTGATCTGAACATAATCAACGGCCATGAAGGCAAGCTCGTACAAGGGCAAACAGATCACGGCATGTGAATTTTAGAGCTTTTTATCATGTTTTCTGACTGTGACCCTCAGAGGGAATTTAGTGTGAACTTGATGTCATGAAAATGCAGAGGCAGGACCCAAATGCAGAGTTTTAAAATCAAGAATTTATTAAATACAGGAAAAAAACTCCCACAAGGGGGAAAGCAAACATAAACAACCCCGTAGGGGAAAAAGAACAATCCAGGGCTGGGGCAAAGGGAAACGGGGAACCAGGACCAACCGGACCGGACAGGGATGGGATGAAGAACAGCACCAACAAACAGGCAAGACCGACTAACTAGACCGATTGGAGACACAAGACCGACTGGGTAACACAAGACGAACTGGCACCGGACAGCAAACACGAGGAGACTAAAATAGCAAGAGAAATCAACAGGTTAAAAAGACAGGGCAGGTGTGACTAATAAACTAATAATGGGCAAACAAGGAGGTGGGGTATGATGCAAGACAGAGAAACACGTGGCAATACAGAAACAAAACAAACCACGTGCTCTCATAAGACAACAAAACACCCGAATGGCATGTGCGCACATCGCCAAGACTCTAATTTAGATTTAAGCTCTAATTGATTTCTGATCATTCTTTTAGTGTAATCTTTTTAAGTTATTGATTACTCTGAATCATCCTAACTTTCATTATCCTTTCATTCGGGTCCCGATTGTTGCTCAGAGTCATATATCGGCCGATTAATTACATAGATCTCACGAACACAAAATAGCCAGTTCCGTTCATAGTCAGCGGTTGCAGGGTTTACTAATATCATCTGGTTTGACTGCCTACTGCTTGCTCATAAACAGATGATAGTTTTATTTAGTCACGTTTCATACAACTTGCTAAGACGGTGATAAGCAGTGACTGGTAGTCTTACGTGGTTTTCTCCTATTCATAAGCTCGTGTAATGATCATTATACTGGACATAAGTTTGCGGTAACAAAAGGCGTCCCTCGAATCTACAATAAACAATTTCGGAGGAATACAGAATAAATCAAAAAGTAACAATTAATTTGACAGGTAGGATTTAAAACATAAGTTACAAAATCAATCAAAGCCAATTTCACACATGATCAGAATAAACAAACATTCCTAAAATAAAAGACAAATCAAAGAAACATACCTGGTAATGGAAAACTACACACAGCAATTGTGTGGGATATCTGACTACAGACTCCCCGATTCCTTTGTCATCTCTCTTTAAGTACCAGACGATTCTATTGTTATTTCAGATGTGTGTGTGTGATGTTATTCAGGATTTTGCTTTGAAACTTGTGATTAAGTAGGTCGTTTGATGTTTACAAAGAATGCATCTAATCTGCATACAGCATCTGGTTCCCGATAGAATGCAGTATTTTACTAAGTTCTTAAATCTTACTTGTGATTTGACTTTGCTGAAAGGGAATGAGACCATTTTACCAGTTGCACTGAGACCTCTTGAATGATACCAAACATGTATGATCCGAAAACCTTTTACATTACAGAACAGGATAAGTCATAACTTAGTTTTTGGTGACCCGAAAGTGACCTGAGGTGAGAGAGGGGGCAGATGTGAGTGAGATTTTTGTTTTATGGTCCTTGCTCTGTAGGGTGTGTTGTCTCAGGTGGAGATGCTCTTCTGTGTGAGAGTTTTATGACGTTGGTTCTCGCAGAGTTCTTTGACTTTTACCAGAAATAGCGCCTTTTGGCCGTAGACATTCTGGTGCTAACCTTACAGCATAAACAGTTTTTATGTCATGTAGTAAAAATAAAAGTAAACATTTCAAATTACTGTCCGCAGCACAAATGAAAACTGAATTACAGCATATTTTTCTTCCCCACTCATCTGTTATTGATTATGGGTGGCAGGTTGATGGCCAAATATCACAAATAGATGCATTTTAGTTACTTTGAGTCTTTATTTATCGATGGTGAAGCTATGAGAAACCTGAAAAGCTCTGATACCTATCATTGCCTTCACAGCTGTAAGGTTGGACATGTTTTGAGAACTGATAATTATGTTTATTTTAAAACAGATATGGAATCTAGTCAGAGTCCGCACTATCAAGAATGTGTACATACTGCAGAGACAGGGGAGGTTCAGACAGCTTTTCTAGGCACTCAAAGTGCTTTACATAGTATAGGGGGACTCTCCTCAACCACCACCAATGTGTAGCATCCACCTGGACGATGCGACGGTAGCCATAGTGCGACAGTACGCTCACCACATACCAGCTATTGGTGGAGAGGAGAGAGTAGAGTGATACTCCCAATTAATAGATATTAGGAGGCCATGATTGAGAAGGGCCTATGGGGGAAATTTGGCCAGGACACCAGGGTTACACCCCTACTCTTTATGAGAAGTGTCCTGGGATTTTTAATGACCACAGACAGTCAGGATCACGGTTTAACATCTCATCCGAAAGACGGTGCCTTTTTACAGTATAGTGTCCCCATCACTATACTGGGGCATTAGGACCCACAGAGACCACAGGGTGAGCACCCCTTGCTGGCCTCCTTAATACCTCTTCCATCAGCAACCTTAGTTTTAACCAGGAGGTCTCCCATCCAGGTACTGGCCAGGCTCAACCCTGCTTAGCTATAGTGGGCAACCAGGCAAGAGCTGCAGGGTGATATGGCTGCTAAGGTCTGCAGAAAGGTTTCAATCACATACACCTATGTTTCTTTATACATCCCCCATGTCCCCCTGCAAAATATGAATGAAAAAGTAAATATGGAATACATAACATTTTATTCAGTTTAGCGCAACAGAGAGCCAAGGCTTTTTGACATGCACTTTTTCGTCATAAAATACATACAGTGTCTTATTTCCTACCATTGTCTTTTGATTGCCAAACAATTTTTATGTCTGGCTTGTCAGGACCAAGTTGTTTGATGGCCTGTTTGATTGAATTTGCAATAGAAACTACAAGCTGTTATACACGTTCATCGATAGCGCTTGCCATTTTCGCAATCTGTCACAATGCTGGCGCGCACTAATACTAAAGTAACCTTTGCTTTGGCTCTACATTTATGGGCAGATGAATTTCTGCCCCAATGCATCTCAATGAAGGCTTGTTGCAGTTCCATATTTGACCACAGATTTCCATTGGAAAAATGAGGGGCACTGTGGAGTTCAGGAGGGCAGCAGTTTCTTTGCCCCACATGCACGCAGATCTGTATTAAACAGTGTACTGTGTAACTGACGTTTCAGATACATTATGACAAAAAAACTTGAATTCAAATTTATTCCAGGCCTGCTTTTAAATACACATCAGCCACAACATTAAAACCACCTGCCTAATATTGCATAGGTCCCCCTCGTGCCACCGAAACAGGGCCAACCCACATCTCAGAACAGCATTCTGAGATGATATTCTTCTCACCACAATTGTACAGAGCAGTTATCTGAGTTACTGTAGACTTTGTCAGTTTGAACCAGTCTGGCCATTCTCTGTTGACCTCTCTCATCATCAAGGCATTTCCATCCACAAACAGCCACTCACTGGATGTTTTTTGGTTTTGGCACCATTCGGAGTAAATTCTAAAGACTGTTGTGTGTAAAAATCCGAGGGGATCAGCAGTTACAGAAATACTCGAACCAGCCCGTCTGGCACCAGCAAACAACCATGCGATTATCTAATCAGCCAATCGTGTGGCAGCAGTGCAGTGCATAAAATCATGCATATATGGGTCAGGAGCTTCAGTTAACACCAACCAAGAATGGGGGAAAAAATGTGCCGTGGCATGATTGTTGGTGACAGATGGGCTGGTTTAAGTATTTCTGTAACTGCTGATCTCCTGGGATTTTCACACACAACAGTCTCTAGAATTTATTCCGAATGGTGCCAAAAACAAAAACATCCAGTGAGGAGCAGTTCTGTGGATGGAAATGCCTTGTTGATGAGAGAGGTCAACAGAAAATGGCCAGACTGGTTTGAACTGACAAAGTCTATGGTAAGTAAGATGACCGCTCTGTGGTGAGAAGAATAGCATCTTGGAATGCTATTCTGAGATGTGGGTTGGCGCTGTTTTGGCGGCACGAAGGAGACCTACACAACATTAGGGTGTATATCCACATTTTGAACTAATTTACAGGGTAACAAATAACATTATTGGCAGTTTATAGTATGGATCCATGTTTACAAGTGGAAGAATATTTGGGTGGGGCTCTGCCTATATATAGGCTACTTTATATGTTCACGAATATTATATCTAAATTCGTGTATTTTGGTGGACATGGAACTTTAAATCCGTTTAAAGAGGGGCACATCCCATATTTAATACTCAGGCCAGATTTAGGAAAATACTCCAATGTGTTCACTCATATCCATGCACTCTGCAGTGCTGGTAAACATGATATGAAGTTTTCTCATGTATTTGCGTGAGAGAGCACATATATTGATATTTCACACTGTGCTGCTATCATAAATAACACACTCTACCATGTAACTGAGTCCATTTCTCTCATACATATTAAACATTAGCTTTATGTCCTAGTAGCTGAGACTTTGCAGTAGCCATGCAGGTCTACACTGGTTTCAGGTTCAGGTTGATCAGTCCAGTAGATTCTTTTTTCTTTTTTCTCAATGTATTTTCTCTCAAATTATGCAAGTGATTGTGGATACATGTTAAATATCTCATTGTGGAAAAAATAAATAAATAAAATAAATAAGGATATAATTCAGGTTGGGTTATATAACGTACTTGGATGTTCATGCTAAAATTCATTCAGAGACATACAGAAAGAGTGGTCTGCATATTATGGCAGTATTTCAACCATAACACTGCTCTCCTGGTATTTTCATTAATCCTTCCCCATCCTTCCCCCTGTTTGAAAACTACAACAGACAGAAAGTGTGAGGGAGAAAGAGAATACAAGATGAAACACTCTCTGCCATCTGCTTCAAAGGGCTAATAAAAGCAACATCGTCACACTGTTAAATTATGCCTTTTAATGATTGTGAATGTGCAGTGATATTAGTAACGCTGGATTCTCCACATCAGCCAGAAGAGTGACGACTCAACTTTTAGCCTTTAAGATGATGCAAAAAAAAAAAAAAAAAAATAGCAGTACTTTTTTCAAATGTATTATTCACCTACAAAAAAGGTTTCAAATTCTGAAAAACAGGTTGTGAACATTAGCAAGAAATAATTGAAGACATACCATTGACTTTTTGAAAATGTAAAGGGTAACTGAGGTAATGCGGCAATAACGCAAATTAAGGTCAGTTATTCTGCTTGTACCAGTTACCACATTCATGTGTTTATCTTGAATTTTTTTATTTTTTTTTATTCTTATTCTAAAATACTTTTTCCTTTCCAGTTTAATTTGCATAGACAGCTTTTAGTAAGCCATTCTGTAGGTTGATTTACAAAAAAAAAAAAAAAAAAAAAGTTTAAAATCAAAACATTGCCCAAGCCAGAGAGAGAGAGAGAAAGAGAGAAAGAGATAAATGGTGATGTGATATGCAACTGATTTACGGTCAGTAAACTTGGAGCTACTTCATTTCTGTGCAATAATATTAAACACTCTTGAAACATGTGTCTACCACATGAACATGATCCACAGAATCAATCAGTTCTAATAATAAAAGCCGGAAATCATTACTCTAACTTCGAAAAAGTTAGAAAAATGTCTAGGTTTCCTTTTTTTTTTTTTTTTTGTCTTTTCTACCCTGTGCCTGCCCATGGGGCATCAACACCACATGTCAGACACCTAAAAGACTTGTCAGTCAAGACAAGCACATGCTCGTTTTCTTTCATTTGAATGCTCTGTCTGGAATTGTGCTGTTTTCCACACTGCACAGATGCCAGGATGTAGCAAACCTGAGCCATATAGGAAATCTCACACCATAAATGCCACAGTGGGACTGCAGTCATTGAAGATGGATGGATGGGTCCTTGGATCCACATAAGGCATGCAGCAGTGCGGAGTGTAGCCAACCGAGAGCCAACAGTGTTGACGTGCAGCTTTTGTGTGTCTGTCTCATTTTACAATACATCAGCGGTGCACAATGTGTCACAGAGCTGTCGGCACCATCCATCCATCATGCCCCGTCACAAAACCATCAAACCCCAGAGATGGGGCGTCATCACAGGGGCCACATTAATCCCCAGCAGCCTGCCAACACCTAATGCAGGCGTAAGAGTGATAATAAAATCATAACAGTATATCAGACGAGCTTCCTCCACACCTGGGATCTGCCGTGAGATTACAGATGTACTGACTGACTTTATTTTCCCTCCCAGTTCTTTTGGGGTTCACTCGTGAATTAAATATTTGCACGTTTCATCCTCGTTTTCCTGTCTTCCTTTCACACTTTTCTCATATGCATGAATTCAGTAGGATTTCCTAAACAGGAAGGTGTGAATTGGATCTTTTCTGGATTCATAGGTGGTAATCATGTTATTTTGTCTGGATTTGGAGTGGATCTGTTTAAACATTTTTGAGACAGTCAAGTAAAATAATTGAAGATAGTTGTGAAGAGGGCATATGAGGGCATAATTTTTCTAACCTTTTAAAACACAAACTGTATCTGAATCTGTTTACAACATTTAAGTTTAGTTAAATTCAACCTTCAAACTCGGAACTTGTTTTTCTTTACGAAATAATAAGCATTGTACAAAAACAACAACATCAAGTTTAAAAAATGACAAAAAAACATTGACTAAAAGAAGGTTACGTCCATAACACTGGCATGTCTTATCTCAATTGACAATGCGTTATTAAATAAATAAGTACAATCGAGGCGCGAGTTAATCCATCAGATCATAATTAACCAACAGCAGCTTTGAATGCTTTTTAACCAAGTGCTGAGTGCAGCTTTTAATGTTACGCGTCTTGTGCCCGTAAGCAGCTGTGGAAGACAGCGGCTGAATCTTTGGATGACACACAGCGAATGTCGCCATTTCCGTGAGTTAACAAAACCCCACATGAAACACAAGAGACATGTGGATGTAAAGTGCAGCATGGCTTTCTCACATTATATGATGTGACTAACAACTAGTTGTCCAGTATGGTTCAGTTCACACAGCAAAGGTTTCAGAAAATGGGGTTGTAAGTCCTGAAACTTTGTGGGTGTCAGTCACTGATCTATATATAAAACTGGACTGCTCATAGAATGCTAAACTGCCAGCAGTAGGTGAGTGCTCTGGCGGCCATCTTACTATTCCCTACCGACAGAGGGCATCGACTGCCAACGGACGAAACTCTCAAGATGTCCCGATGTGCTGCGTTTAACTGCGAAACAACGTTCACTAAAGGATGTGGCAAAAGTGCCCACAGGTTGTAATTTATACAGACTATGTACCTATTAAGCACAAATAAGTCGTTATCCCCATGTAAAGTGGGCATAACAATCATAATCTTTAATAATCAACAGTAAAAATACAACATCAAAGTGTATAAATTACCTCTTTTTTAAAGCAAAAGTATCCAATAGTAACATCTGCAGATTGTTGCTGGATGCAGCGTTTCTCTGCCTTCATAGAGCTTTAAAAAAGTTATAATCAATGAGATCAGTGATTGTTAATAAAAACGACTAGCTTTGTGTTGATATTGTAACTAGACAGTACCTCTTTAGAATAAATCCAGAAGAACCAAATATAAAAATTTAGTATATTATATATACACACAAGTTCATATGCAATATGTAGTATATATATGTGAATTTACCTTTAATTAATGGAA
This sequence comes from Myxocyprinus asiaticus, assembly GCF_019703515.2. Taxonomy (NCBI): domain Eukaryota; kingdom Metazoa; phylum Chordata; class Actinopteri; order Cypriniformes; family Catostomidae; genus Myxocyprinus; species Myxocyprinus asiaticus. The sequence continues at coordinate 13,079,409 of NC_059385.1, read as the reverse complement.
TTATTCCATGCATTTGCATTCATTTCTGGAATATGTACATGCCAGCTTGTGAGCATTTAATCACTGGTCAATCAATAAATCAATATTTCAACAATCCCTTGATCTATTAAATCATAATCAGTAAGACGTTTATTGACATGTATGCACACTTAAGGGAATCATACATACATATTTGTTCAATAACAGAAGCTTCCAAGTACACACAAAAATTTAATTATTAAACTGAACAATACAATAATAATTCAAAGATATGTGGGGACAAATCTGCTAATGGATTTAATAACAATCCCACAGCAAGGCAATTTAAGTCAGATTTCAAAAGAATGGTAGCAAAACATGCCATCAGAGCTAGTGGCAACTGTTCTCCACTGGATAGCACAGTGGTACTGGAGGCAACACCTTCTCATATGCTAGCATTTTGGCAAAGTGACGTTCAGCCTGAAACAGAAGACACAGAGAAAAACATCACTGTAAATCTTCCCAGCTTGTCCATGTTCAAAGAGGCTGTGGTGGGGTACATAGCAAGCTTTGTAGTTAAAACAACTATGAAGAAGATTCAGAGCACTACCTGTTTATCAGCACTCAGTGTCGAGAGCTCTCCCCAAGATGAACTTGGACACACACTGATCGACATGAAGTCCCGAGGTGGACTTATTAGACTGTCAGACAGTGTCCTGAAAGTCTGCAAGACAGCTGAGAGATTTATTCAACAGCACACACTCACAAGGCCCATCTCTGAATTTGACCACAAATTTAAATCCAGGGTCTCCACAAAGGTTCTGGAACTCCATGGTGGTTCTGCATTCAAGGAACTTGAGGAACACATGTTCAACCTAGAACCATACAACAATCACATCTTCATACTCATAAAGTGCATTGCTGGAAGCTACACTAGCATCAGGCTCCACTTCATTGCAAAGGAAACGTGTGCTGCATCACACTCCAAACGGCTTAGGAAAACTCTGGCAAGCTTGTACTGCAAAAAAATCTGTAAGATATAAAGATCAGTTCCTACTGCCAGCAACCCTCTCTGCAAGAGCCAAGCCCATCCCTTGAAATTAAAATTTAAAAATAATCATCTTTTTTTATAACAATACGTAAAAAAATAAATAATAATTATTAAAAACAAAAAAACAAAAACAAAAAGAAAACGTGATGAGAAGTGTATTATACATATATTAAAAGGGATAGTTCACCTAAAATGTAAATTCTGTCATCATTTACCCAACCTCATGTCCTTCCAAACCTTTATGACTTTTTTCTGTGGAACACAAAAGATGATATTTTAAAGAATGTTTTTGCTCACCATTTACTTTCCTTATATGGAATACAAAATATCTTATTTTGGGTTCTGCAAAAGAAAGTCACATGGATTTGGAAGGACATGAGGTTAAGTAAATTATGACAGAATTTACATTTTTGGGTCAACTTTTCTATTAACATTAAAAGTTATAACTGTCAGAAACAGTAATTTTATAAGACTATTGTTATACTGCATGTTGTAAAAGTATCTACATTGCAAATAAAAACAGATAGTATAATCTTTTTTACTCAGCTATTGTTGTCTATACTCTTACCTGTTAAAACAGCTCTTCAGTGAAGCCAGGCTGACAATTGTCTCCTCATACATCCTCCTGTTGCAAACCAATTCCGGTTGTATCTAACATTCAATGGGATGATTATTGAAATCCAAACTGCAAACTTACCTTGTTTAACTTCTACAATATCCTTGTGCTCCTCGTGAATTCCAATTGACCACTTTAGAAATTATTCCTGCGAGTTGGGCCGTGTTCAGGCCTGCACTGCAAAAAGTACAAATAACACGCAGAGAATTAATGCAAGCCCACATTATATTCATCAGTTGTATCACCGGTGTTGATCTGTAAGTAGATATCCAACTTGACCAAAAAAAGCTAACTTGGTGAGCTACTGTTATTCATTGTGGTTATTTTCCTAAGCTAACATTAGCTACATAGCTAATATTCATTTAGCCTAAGAAAATAACCACAATGAATGTTCAACGTAAACAAAAGTTACAAAGCATAATTATGTCTTCAGAATAAATACTTTAAAGCCTGCAAAACATATGTTTGAAAATGTCTACTGATATCTTACCTCAGTTTCTTAAGCTTGTTCCTATTGAGGTAACACGTACTCCGCTCAAAGTAATGCTGCTGCAATAAAGAGTAACATAACACACTCACACTTAGAATAAGAGTTAGAGTCCAAATAAATAACTAATTACATGTATAGGAAGATTGCATTGTGATGCTGTATATGCTGACTTTTTTTTTTTTTTTTTTTAAGTGACTGGATGGGTAAAAATTACTCACCAAAAACAGATGATTTCCCATTAAGACCCAAAGGGAGTACAGAATGTTAGGGAATACAAAGATGGTGGCTTCACCGTTGTGACGTCATGAGCAATCCAGTTATATATATATATATAGATCAGTGGTGTCAGTTCAGTTATAGAATGTGGTTGCCACTCTCATAAATAACCAACCTGCATGTGAACAGAATGGTATTAAGCACTCAAACACCGGACTGATGACTGCATTCTCCTACTGTGTGAACGTGGCCATAGTTGTGCTCAAAAGATTGCATACCCTGGCAGAAATTGTGAAATTTTGGCATTGATTTTGAAAATATGACTGATCATGCAAAAAAGATCATGTCTTTTATTTAAGGATGGTGATCATATGAAGCCATTTATTATCACATAGTTGTTGGCTCCTTTTTAAATCATAATGATAACAGAAATCGCCCAAATGGCCCTGATCAAAAGTTTACATACCCTTGAATGTTTGGCCTTGTTAAAGACACACAAGGTGACACACACAGGTTTAAATGGCAATTAAAGATTAATTCCCCACACCTGTGGCTTTTTAAATTGCAATTAGTGTCTGTGTATAAATAGTCAATGAGTTTGTTAGCTCTCATGTGGATGCACTGAGCAGACTAGATACTGAGCCATGGGGAGCAGAAAAGAACTGTCAAAAGACCTGCGTAACAAGGTAATGGAACTTTATAAAGATGGAAAAGGATATAAAAAGATATCCAGAGCCTTGAAAATGCCAGTCAGTACTGTTCAATCACTTATTAAGAATTGGACAATTCGGGAGTCTCTTGATACCAAGCCAAGGTCAGGTAGACCAAGAAAGATTTCAGCCACAACTGCCAGAAGAATTGTTCGGGATACAAAGAAAAACCCACAGGTAACCTCAAGAGAAATACAGGCTTCTCTGGAAAAAAGACGGTGTGGTTGTTTCAAGGAGCACAATATGACGATACTTGAACAAAAATGAGCTGCATGGTCGAGTTGCCAGAAAGAAGCCTGTACTGCGCCAATGCCACAAAAAAGCCCGGTTACAATATGCCTGACAACAACTTGACATGCCTTACAGCTTCTGGCACACTGTAATTTGGAGTGACGAGACCAAAATTGATCTTTATGGTCACAAACATAAGCGCTATGTTTGGAGAAGGGTCAGCAAGGCCTATAGTGAAAAGAATACCATCCTCACTGTGAAGCATGGTGGTGGCTCACTGGTGTTTTGGGGGTGTGTGAGCTCTAAAGGCATGGGGAATCTTGTGAAAATTGATGGCAAGATGAATGTAGCATGTTATCAGAAAATACTGGCAGACAATTTGCATTCTTCTGCACGAAAGCTGCGCATGGGATTCTCTTGGACATTCCAGCACGACAATGACCCTAAGCACAAGGCCAAGTTGACCCTCCAGTAGTTACAGCAGAAAAAGTTGAAGGTTCTGGAGTGGCCATCACAGTCTCCTGACCTTAATATCATCGAGCCACTCTGGGGAGATGTCAAACGTGCGGTTCGTGCAAGACAACCAAAGACTTTGCATGACCTGGAGGCATTTTGCCAAGACGAATGGGCAGCTATACCACCTGCAAGAATTTGGAGCCTCATAGACAACTATTACAAAAGACTGCATGCTGTCATTGATGCTAAAGGGGGCAATACACAGTATTAAGAACTAAGGGTATGCAGACTTTTGAACAGGGGTCATTTCATTTTATTCTTTGTTGCCATGTTTTGTTTTATAATTGTGCCATTCTGTTATAACCTACAGTTGAATATGAATCCCGTAAGAAACAAAATAACTGTGTTTTGCCTGCTCATTCATGTTTTCTTTAAAAATGGCACATATATTACCAATTCTCCAAGGGTAAGCAAACTTTTGAGCACAACTGTATACAACCCCAATTCCAAAAAAGTCGGGACGCTGTGTAAAATATAAATAAAAACAGAATGCAATGATTTGCAAATCTCATAAACCCATATGTTATTCACAACAGAACATAGAAAACATATCAAATGTTTAAACTGAGGAAATGTGCAATTTTAAGAAAAAAATAAGGTAATTTTGAATTTGATGGCTGCAACATGTCTCAGAAAAGTTGGGATGGGGGCAACAAAAGGCTGGAAAAGTAAGTATTACTAAAAAGAAACAGCTGGAGGAACATTTTACAACTAAATAGGTTAATTGGAAACAGGTCAGTAACATGATTGGGTATAAAAAGAGTATCTTAGAGAGGCAGAGTCTCTCAGAAGTAAAGATGGGCAGAGGTTCACCAATCTGCAAAAAAACTGCATCTACAAATTGTGGGACAATTTCCGGATAATGTTCCTCAACGTAAAATTGCGAAGACTTTGAATATCTCATCATCTACAGTACATAATATCATCAAAAAATTCAGAGAATCTGGAGAAATCTCTGTGCGTAAGGGACAAGGGCGAAAATCAATATTGGATGCCTGTGATCTTCGGGCCCTCAGGCGGCACTGCATTAAAAACAGGCATGATTCTGTAATGGAAATCACTGCATGGGCTCAGAAACACCTCCAGAACTCATTGTCTGTGAACACAGTTCGCCGTGCCATCCACAAATGCAGGTTAAAACTCTATCATGCAAAGAAGCAGCCATATGTGAACATGATCCAGAAACGGCGGCATCTTCTCTTGACCAAAGCTCATTTAAAATGGACTCTGTAAAAAACTGTTCTGTGGTCAGACGAATCGAAATTTGAAATTCTTTTTGGAAACCATGGATGCGGAAACAGAGGAGAGGGACCATCTGGCTTGTTATCAGCGCTCAGTTCAAAAGCCTGCATCTCTGATGGTATGGGGATGCATTAGTGCCTATGGAATGGGCAGCTTGCACATCTGGAAAGGCACCATCAATGCTGAAAGGTATATACAGGTTTTAGAGCAACATATGCTTCCAACCAGACGATGTCTTTTTCAGGGAAGGCCTTGCATATTTCAGCAAGACAATGTTAAACCGCTTACTGCATCTATTACAACAGCATGGCTTCATAGTTGTCACATATACCTTGTTGTTTGTATTGACTTTTATGTTGAAATTTTGGTTTAGTTTCCTGTTCCTTTTTCCTGTTAGTTTTGTAGTCCTTTGTAGTTTCTTTTCATGATTGGTTTTCCCCTGATTGTTTCCCCAGGTGTTCCTAACCCCTTGTTTCCCCTTGTGCATTTAAGCCCTTGTTTTCCCCTGGTTTCTTTGTCAGTCTTCATCAGCATTATGCTGTGCTTTGTTCCCTGTGTTTTGTTTCATTATGTTCTGAGTTACCTGGTTTAATTTTCTTTTATTAAAAAAGGCTGCAGAGAAAGACTGACCAAGAAATGGATCTAGCGGCCATTAGGATTCTATTCCTTGAGCAAGGGGACCATCCAGTTGAGGATCACGCCCATGAGTTTTTAGAGCTGGCAAATGTAGTGCACTATACAGACCGCTCTCTGGTGGTTTTCTTCTGGGCCGGTCTGAATAGTGCACCAAGGGAACTCATGCCTCCGGTTGATCCTCACCGGACGCTCGGCGATTATGTGGAGAAGGCTCTGGAACTTAGCAGTTCCCCTTATACAGTGGATTATGGTGGGAATCCCGGGCCAAAACCTGCGTCCATGGCCCCTGTCTCGAAGCCTTCCACGGCCCCTGTCTCCAAGTTGTACGATCTGCTACTGATGTCGGTGCGTAGGTCCATGAAGACCCTACCTCAAAAATTGTCAGCGCCCACGCCTGCCACGGTCAACGAGCCAATGGCCACGCCTGCCACAGCCAACAAATTGCCAGCCTTGTCTGTCCCAGAGCCAGCGTTGCCAGCCTCATCCATCCCAGAGCCAGCGTTGCCAGCCTCGCCCGTCCCAGAGCCAGCGTTGCCAACTTCGGCCATCCAGAGGTGGAGGAAGAGAATAAAAGTTTCTGTTCCCAAGTCTCTTCCCATGTACACGGCCACAGAGGTTGTTCCCGAGTCTCTGCCCATGCCCACGACCACAGAGGTCGTTCCCGAATCTCTGCCCATGCCCACGACTACAGAGGTCATTCCCGAGTCTCTGCCCATACCCACGACTACAGAGGTCGTTCCCGAGTCTCATCCCATGTTACGCGACCATGGAGGTCATTTCCCATTCATCCAGGACTCTTTGTCTCGAGCCTCTCATGGCACCGCCTTCCACGGCTTGGCCGCTCGAGCCTCCCACGGCTCCGTCTTCCACGGCTCTGCCCCCAGTCTTCCACGACTCCGCCCCCAGATACTATTTCCCAGGCGGCTCTGCCCCCAGAGACTATTTCTCCAGTGGCTCCGCCCGCTTCTCCAGAGACTATTCCTCCATCAGCTCCGCCCCCTCCCTCAGAGACTAATCCTCCTGCGGCTCCGCCCGCTCCCCCAGAAACTATTCCACCTGCGGCTCCGCCCGCTCCCCCAGAGACTATTCCTCCTGCGGCTCTGCCGCCTGACCCTGTCCCTGTCCTGCGGCCACCTCCCAGGCCTCCTGACCCTGTCTCGTCCCTGCAGCCGCCTCCCATGTTTCCTGACCCTGTCTCGGCCCTGCAGCCGCCTCCCAGGATTCCTGACCCAGTCCCCACCTTGAGGTCATCTCCTTGGTCTCCTAGCCATCCGTCTGATCTGCTCTGGTCTCCCTGGTCGCCTGGCCATCCGCCTGATCTGCTCTGGTCTCCTTGGTCTCCTGGCCGTCTGCCTGATCTGCTCTGGTCTCCCTGATCTCCTGACCATCCGCCTGATCTGCTCTGGTCTCCTGGCCGTCCGCCTGATCTGCTCTGGTCTCCTGGCCGTCCGCCTGATCTGCTCTGGTCTCCTTGGTCTCCTGGCCGTCCGCTGATCTGCTCTGGTCTCCTTGGTCTCCTGGCCATCCGCCTGATCTGCTGTGGTCTCCCTGGCCTCCTGGCCGTCCGCCTGATCTCCTCATGTCTCCCTTGTCTCCTGGCCGTCCACCTGATCTGCTGTGGTCTCCCTGGTCTCCTGGCCACCCGCCTGATCTGCTCTTGTCTCCTTGGTCTCCTGGCTGTCCGCCTGATCTGCTCTGGTCTCCCTTGTCTCCTGGCCATCCTCCTGATCTGCTCTGGTCACCTGGCTGTCCGCCTGATCTGCTCTGGTCTCCCTGGTCTCCTGGCCGCCTGCCAGATCTGCTCTGGTCTACTTGGTCCTCCGAGACTGCAGCATCACCCTGGGTCTCCATCCCTCCGGCTCTGCCTTGGTTTCAAGCCTCCCTGATTTTGCCTTGTTCCTCTGCTCCCCTTGCCCCTTGTGCCCCCCCAGAACAACCTGTTTTTTCCCCCACACCCCATGGACAATTTGTTTTTGTTTTGTTTTTTGGAGAGTCTGGTATCCGCTCCTTAAAAGGGGGGCTCTGTCACATATTCCTTGTTGTTTGTATTGATTTATTTTGAAATACTTGTTAAGTTCCCTGTTCCTTTTTCCTGTTAGTTTTGTAGTCCTTTGTAGTTTCTTTTCATGATTGGGTTTCCCCTGATTGTTTCCCCAGGTGTTCCTCATCCCCTTGTTTTCCCTTGTGTATTTAAGCCCTTGTTTTCCCCTGGTTTCTTTGTCAGACTTCATCTGTATTATGCTGTGCTTTGTTCCCTGTTTTTTGTTTCATTATATTCTGAGTTACCTGGTTTACTCTTGTTTTATTAAAAAAGGCTTCATTTAGATCCTCATTCCTCTCCTGTCTCGTCACAGTAGTAGAAGAGTCCGTGTGCTGAACTGGACTGCCTGCAGTCCAGACCTTTCACCAATTGAAAACATTTGGCACATCATGAAACGAAAAATACGACAAAGAAGACCCAGGACTGTTGAGCAGCTAGAATCCTGTATCAGACACGAATGGGACAACATTCCTCTCCCAAAATTCCAGCAACTGGTCTCCTCAGTTCCCAGACATATACGGACTGTTGTTAAAAGAAGAGGGGATGCTACACAGTGGTAAACATGGCCCTGTCCCAACTTTTTTGAGACTTGTTGCTGCCATCAAATTCAAAATGACCTTATTTTTTCCTTAAAATGGGACATTTCCTCAGTTTAAACATTTTATATGTTTTCTATTTTCTATTGTGAGTAAAATATGGGTTTATGAGATTTGCAAATCATTGCATTCTGTTTTTATTTACATTTTACACAGCGTCACAACTTTTTTGGAATTGGGGTTGTAACACACTAAACATTCCATGTCTTCAGAAGCAATATAATCACTTTGAATAATTTAAATGTTCTTTTTGGGTGGACTATTCCTTTAACAATTCCATGCATCATAACACCACCCAATGCATTGAGATTTAATGGAAAGATTTATATGAGAGGAGTTGTTTCATTGTATGTGTAACTGGTAATGTATCACAACAGAGTATGCATGCATTAAAAATTACTCAAAAGATTCTTGATACATGACAAAGGACACTTATGATAAACCTTTTTCAAATTATTATTTTTTATATTAACCTTACAGGCAGCACCAAACTACATCAGTCCTGATGGATCTCCTTAAGCCACTAATAAACGTATAATATACTGATGACACTCTATACTTCCATTTGCCATTAACAAACATATACCGTAGGTAGGCCTAATTCTTAACAGATTAGAAGCTAGTTCATCACCATTTAAATTTAATTTGTTTGATCAAATCAAACTTTCAGGACATTCAAAACTACATTAATGCATTTTCAGTTTTAACTGTCTATTAAGCGTTGCATATAATATAATAATGCTAGATGGGTTATTCATTAAAGTTATAAAATGTTAATATATTTTATATGACAAAAACTACCACAAAGAAGCATGTCCCTATGAACATATGCGCCAGACCAGTGGTTCCCAACCTTTTTTACCTTGAAGCCCCCTCTACTTATATATAAGTGTACACATACAGAATATTACCGCCATGGATGCGCGCTCTCCCTCCTCACGTGCTATGGGTTTGTTTGTATGTGCTCGCGAGAGAGCGCTATCATCGATGGCCGTTAGAAATGCAAAATGTTGAATATAATACAGTACAATGATTTTTTGGAACGTGCATTGCCATTGATTTTGCATTACCGCAATAGACATGACACTTTTTAAATTTCTAGCGGTTGACATTTCTTTTACACATTGATGCAGAGCCATGCAGCTGCTTGGTGGTATCGTTATAAAGCATCAAAAAGGTATGCAATTTTAAGAGGTTTTTATAGTCTTGCAGTGCATGGTTATGATGTTATAGAATTTTCATAACTATTGAAGATCCAAGAAAAAGAAACCCACGAGCACTTACCAACGTGACAGCCAGCACACCTGCGTAGAAGGAGAATACTGTAAGTTTGATGCATGTCATCCTCACGCAGTTGTGCAAAGAGGCTCTTATCCACAATATTCTTAACGATTCCACTGTATTTCACAAGGTGGGCGGACTTTCCGGTTGGCTAGAGGAAGTGCATTTTGTGTGTAGCTGGTCACTACCTGCTTGCGTGTCATGCGGTTAGATTCTTGCTTTTTAAATGTTGTAAGATGTCTTAAAAATTTCCCGGACAATATGTGCATTTAATGGTTATCCTAATAATCAAGCAAAACTAAAGTTTTATCTAAAACAGCAATGTTATGATCAGAAACCACTTGCAAAGCACAGCGCTCCTGTTCCAGATGCTGCTTCTTCCATCGGCTGCCTACAGAAGGATTGACTTAGGAACATCTGTTTGAAAAAAGCTTGGAATAATTTGTTTGTGTGCTCTTTTCACTGTATTGGCAAGAAGTCAACAGCAGGGATTACTTATATTATTCACCGTTACGGTCCGGCTACGATAGACAACCAGAAACAGAGCGCAATGAGTTACATAAAAAATAGCATTATTGTGCTAACAGGTGTGTGTGTACATGTGCTGAAAGTTAATTAGAAATTTTGAGAGTTTGTTCATTTCTATGTAGCATCTTTTTTGTGAATGCTTCACATGTTTTGAAATGGCATTATTACTGAATATGAAAAGGAACGGTGTTTTACCTGAACTGTCTGTGAGTAGTGATGATGTTTTCAGCTGTTTTCATGCTGTGATGCTAAATGGATAAATTCTACAGTGAAAGACCATAATTATTAGAGGAGACATGTACAGTAGTGAGATGTTTTATCACATTTGAAATGAATTGCATTATGATTTTCCTCTGCCCTGTATTTTTCCTGTCTGCAATTCACTTTCTTTTGAGTGTCTTTGCAGAATGTGCTTGTCTTCCCTTAAGGGGAAAGGGTGATTTGGAAAACAGTGTGGACATTAATTCAGTATCAATTAAATGTATTTGTACAGTGCTTTTAATAATACATACTGTTTTATAGTTGCTTTACAGAGAACATTGAACTTTTGTGTACAATGTTTATTATACTATATATGTCCAAATAAATGTGTTTATTTGTATTGCATGTAGTTCTTTTTGTATGGTACAGTTTATTGTGTGGCTGCTAAGATATTGTTATTTCCTACACAAGAACAATCTATCAACAGGATCAGTTGTTCAGTCAACACTAACACATTTCATGTTGGTTATAGCATTAAGATACAGAGATTAAGTATGTACTGTAAATTGACAATTATAAAGCTAGATTGAGTTTATTACATGTCTCCCGCAAAATAATTGTATTTTATCTGAAAACGACAGCATGACAGTATTATTGCTGAAGTCCTGTAATACATGAGCATCCTGCTGTCTGGACCTCCCCTGTATCTGCAGTAAGTGCATAATCTCGGTACAACAAACTCTTCAGGTTCTGACTAGACTCAATATATGCTTTACAATGACCATAATTATCTACAGTTCTCAAAACATGTTCAATTTTACAGATGTTAAGGCGCTAACAGGCTACATAGCTTTTCAGGTTAGTCTGCTCAGGTTCTTCCATCAATGGATTAAGTCTCAACAAAGTAACTAAAATGCTTCTATTTGCGATATTTGGCCATCATCCTCAAACCCACAATCATTAACAGATGGTTGGAGAAGAACAATATCGCCTCGCTATAATTCTGTGATCATATGCTCTCAAGTTTCTCTCATTTATTAATGCTGCGTTAGTACATAACATAACAATTGTTTACACTTAACCGGAAGTTCCACCCACATCGCCCACAAAGCATCAAGGGACTCAGTGACACTAATGTCACCCCCCCAGTTTGAGCACTGCCAATAACCCAATATTAATTAATTTATGTATTGATTCAGGTCTTTGTAAAGGCAATAGTAAATAGTTCACAGCATCAAAGTGAGTATGTTATGAGACATATCAAATTTTTCTCTTTTCAAGTGACTGTGATAATCGTTTGCCTCAATTTTGATTCACAGTCTCCACAGTTTTCAATCAAATTACTGTCAAATTTAACAGTTTGTTTTACAAAAACATCAGATAAAAATGCCTTGCAATGTCAATATTCCTTCCAGTGGATGTACAAATATTATCAATTCCCAGTGCTGGGTGGATTACTTGTGAATTGTAATCAGGTACTAATTACAAATTACATTACAAAAAATGCAATCAGTAACAATCTCGTAGATAATTTTTTTTAGGTAATCTAATCCGATTACTTTCCGATTACTTTTGGATTACTTTCAACCTATTTCTATTTTATTTTTTTAGTAGGATAATCATTTTAATATAAAAATGCAAAGAGAAGGAAAATGTATCCATTCTTTATTACTAACAAAATGAGCCTCACAAAAAAGTTTTTAAAAAGTGCATTTAACATTACAGGTGCATCTCAATAAATTAGAATGTCGTGGAAAAGTTCATTTATTTCAGTAATTCAACTCAAATTGTGAAACTCGTGTATTAAATAAATTCAATGCACACAGACTGAAGTAGTTTAAGTCTTTGGTTCTTTTAATTGTGATGATTTTGGCTCACATTTAACAAAAACCCACCAATTCACTATCTCAAAAAATTAGAATATGGTGACATGCCAATCAGCTAATCAACTCAAAACACCTGCAAAGGTTTCCTGAGCCTTCAAAATGGTCTCTCAGTTTGGTTCACTAGGCTACACAATCATGGGGAAGACTGCTGATCTGACAGTTGTCCAGAAGACAATCATTGACACCCTTCACAAGGAGGGTAAGCCACAAACATTCATTGCCAAAGAAGCTGGCTGTTCACAGAGTGCTGTATCCAAGCATGTTAACAGAAAGTTGAGTGGAAGGAAAAAGTGTGGAAGAAAAAGATGCACAACCAACCGAGAGAACCACAGCCTTATGAGGATTGTCAAGCAAAATCGATTCAAAAATTTGGGTGAACTTCACAAGGAATGGACTGAGGCTGGGGTCAAGGCATCAAGAGCCACCACACACAGACGTGTCAAGGAATTTGGCTACAGTTGTCGTATTCCTCTTGTTAAGCCACACCTGAACCACAGACAACGTCAGAGGCGTCTTACCTGGGCTAAGGAGAAGAAGAACTGGACTGTTGCCCAGTGGTCCAAAGTCCTCTTTTCAGATGAGAGCAAGTTTTGTATTTCATTTGGAAACCAAGGTCCTAGAGTCTGGAGGAAGGGTGGAAAAGCTCATAGCCCAAGTTGCTTGAGGTCCAGTGTTAAGTTTCCACAGTCTGTGATGATTTGGGGTGCAATGTCATCTGCTGGTGTTGGTCCATTGTGTTTTTTGAAAACCAAAGTCACTGCATCCGTTTACCAAGAAATTTTGGAGCACTTCATGCTTCCTTCTGCTGAAAGATGCTGATTTCATTTTCCAGCAGGATTTGGCACCTGCCCACACTGCCAAAAGCACCAAAAGTTGGTTAAATGACCATGGTGTTGGTGTGCTTGACTGGCCAACAAACTCACCAGAACTGAACCCCATAGAGAATCTATGGGGTATTGTCAAGAGGAAAATGAGAAACAAGAGACCAAAAAATGCAGATGAGCTGAAGGCCACTGTCAAAGAAACCTGGGCTTCCATACCACCTCAGCAGTGCCACAAACTGATCACCTCCATACCACGCTGAATTGAGGCAGTAATTAAAGCAAAAAGGAGCCCCTACCAAGTATTGAGTACATATACAGTAAATGAACATACTTTCCAGAAGGCCAACAATTCACTAAAAATGTTTTTTTTTATTGGTCTTATGATGTATTCTAATTTTTTGAGATAGTGAATTGGTGGGTTTTTGTTAAATGTGAGCCAAAATCATCACAATTAAAAGAACCAAAGACTTAAACTACTTCAGTCTGTGTGCATTGAATTTATTTAATACATGAGTTTCACAATTTGAGTTGAATTACTAAAATAAATGAACTTTTCCACGACATTCTAATTTATTGAGATGCACCTGTACATGAATGAAATAAAAAAGTAACTGTAGTCCGATTATGAGTATTTTAAAATGTTATTTAATCCAATTACAAGTACTTGATTTTTGTAATATGATTACGTAATACAGGTTACATCTGTATTACAGAAACGTTTCTACTCAGCACTGTCCATTCCGTTTCTGAGAATATTTTGCCAAAAACCGCGCCGTTCACAGCTCTTTCCCATTCATTCCTATGGGAAGATCTGCAAAGCATGTCAGAGCGAGCCATGATAGCCAAAGGGGTGGAGATTAGCGAGGGGTCAATTAGAAAATTACAATATTGATTAATTGCAAATATAGTATTATCAAAATATCAAAATAATAGTGCAAAACTACCTGTTTTTGAGGTTTTAAATGGAGTTTAACCACAGGACGTCAAATTTCGAAAATGGTTTTATGTCTACCCACCATCATGTCAACTGCCTACGTCCTTATAAAAATAGGGTTTTCAAAATGGGATTAAAGTCCACTTTTCCATTTCACATGCTGATAAACAAGTGCACGTAAGTACTATACACATTGGAAAGGCCTACAATTTAATGAAGTGTCTCATTTTATGTTTTGCAAATGATAAAAACATTGACATGGAAATGATAACAAAATACAGGAAGGATAGATAAATAGTGAACATTGTGGATCTTTGAGAGTCAATGATCACTGAAGCAGTGTTGAGCCAAACCAGCCCCTGAAGGCAAACATTATAGTATTATCCCAAGTCAGTAAGGATCTCGGGTCTTCCTTGCATAATCTCAGCAAGTATCTCTTTTCTCTGTGGCCACACACAGAAAAAGATTATTTTAGGGGATGCTGGTCCAAACGAATATCCCTTGCCTGCAGCATTCCACTGCTGCCCCTGGCGACAGGATTATGGGCTGTCGCCACACTCTTTCTCTCCATCACCTAAGGAAAAGCGAAGAGAAAATGCAGCTCCAATTCAGGGCCCCATTCACACATGCTGTTTAGGACAGAGAAAAGATGAGCTATGCAGTCTCATCTTCCAAAATGGCATTACCACCTTCTCCTTAATCCCTCAAATGGACCTGCGGGCAGTCGATTTGCAGCCACCGAGCTGTGAAGGGAAGTAATGATGGCTTATTGACCTGTTTGCAGTTTGAGCAACAAGGCCAGCAGCAAATGCAAGAGTTCCTATTTCTCACGTGTCTGCCAACAACGCCAGCCTCACATAGACTCACATAAATTTCAATAAATGTTGATTTTTTTTAGACCTGTGTGTCTAAGGTAGTTATTACATTAGGAGTGATTACCAGACATTTTCGCTACATCTCGCAGCCTTTAGCAGCCTGTAATTAAATGGCACCTAGATGGTTTCATTCTTCATGGTTACGGAGTATTGACTTGTGATGTGTAATTTAGGGGCAGAGCTTTAACTTTATGGACAGTAAGTAAATGCAAAGGTTTTTGAAGCTGGGTGAGGAAAAAAGTTTCACATGTTTATGAAACCGCATACCACACACTATATATATATATATATATATATTCATATATAGAATGTAGAGACTGGTTTGAGCTGACAAAATCTACGGTAACTCAGATAACCGCTCTGTACAATTGTGGTGAGAAGAATATCATCTCAGAATGCTATTCTGAGATGCGGGTTGGCACTGATTTGGCGGCACGAGAGGGACCTACACAACATTAGGCAGGTGGTTTTAATGTTATGGCTGATCGGTGAATAAAAACATGTTAAATAAAAAATTAATAAAAAACGATAGCTATTACTATCCTGTTACTTGTGAAGATTTGAAATGACACACTCTCACAAGAAACTATTGGTGTTGCAACAGCATTGCTTATCTGTACACCACTAAAACGATGCTCTGTGGCTGTTTATAAAACCTCGTTTTTTTGATTATTTCAAAAGCCTTAGGCTATGTTCAATCTCCCATTGGTGCCCAGTAAAGTGAGCTTCACAGGTTATTGTTGGGGGTATACTGTATATTCTCAGTCCAAAGGGCACTGCATAGGGCATAGGGAACATGTGTACATCAATATTTCACTTTACAGGAAGTGGGCAGGGAAATGTAACCACCAGTCATTACATGTCACCTCAGTTGCTATGCATTTTCTAACTGATCAGACTTACGGTTTACCCATTGCCGACATTAAAATGCCAAAATAAGAATAGACTCATAATGACGGAATGTTTCCATCCGTCCATCCATCCATCCATTTGATGTATTGCTTATTGGTAACTGAGTGCAACAGTTTCCGGCCACTGAAGCCTGGTTTATATTTGACACAGTCGCTTGTTCGTGAGCTTGCGTGCGGCAAAAATGACATCATCGCGGCGTTGTCGGAAGTGCGCGTTGGCGACGCAAGCCCTCGTTTTGCGCGGTGGTGCACACTCCAATTTTTGTGACTCGCGCTAACAGTGCCCGTGGTGCCGCATTCAAAAATGGATGCATTTCAATATAAATGCATTACAATGTCAATTTTTAAAGCATAAAATATAGGAACAGTGCATTCAATCCCTTCAATCTTGCCGAGACAGTCTCTAATCATTGCTCTTTACATTTAAATTATTTTGTAAAGTTTGTGTGAAAAACTTTATAACAGTATAAAGTCAAGAAATATTCAATAAGGATTTTTAAGTGTTTTAAGTCATACAATAATTTATCAGAAGCCTATTATTGTGCTCTGAGTAAAAATTAATAGACTGAAGTTTGAAACTTTTATTATAAAAAAATAAATAAAAAATTTAGTCAATTGGCCTTATTCATGACATTAGCAGAACACTTTTTTTGTTATTGTTTAAATCAATATTAAAAACCAATCTTGAATAAATTGCCCCATTCAGTTTAATGGGACAATTTACATAAGAGTGTATTACTATTTACACAAATGTTTTGCCAATGTGAATATGAATAAGCATGCTTTAGTTTGCATTTCTCTAAGAGTTTATATGGGTGCAAGCATTTTAATGCATATTTTATAAGGAGATTGAAGTGTTATAGTAGCGGTGCCTTACCTTGAATGTTGCATTGATTAGCATTGGTCTTTAATTTTAAATTGTTTTGTATAGTTTGTGAAAATGTGTTATATTGTAGCACAAGTACATGTATAATTTTATAAAAGTATAAGGTCAAGAAATTTACTATAAGCATTTTATGTTTTATACTGCACTGTATATATACACTGTATAATTTTATAGGAGTATAAGATCAAGAAATATACAATAAGCATTTTATGTTTTATAATGCACCATATCTATACGTTTGAGGGCAATAAATATCCTATTAGCATTTTTAAGGTATAAAATGCATGTATTTGCCCAGTACCTTTTATTGGATATTGAATAAAAACAAAACCAGGCCACTCTTGGTTTTTACAAAGGTAAATAAATACTAAGCGCTTAAAAGCACAACAAATTTACACAAAAGATCAATGAAAATAATGATCCACCATCCAAATCAAGTAAATGCATGCGGGACGCCATATTTGTTGTTTTTTTCTGGCAAACCACTTCTTCTCACTGTTCTTCCTGCTGATTCAGAATACATTTTCTCTCAACCGCCCACTGTCATTTCATAGAATAGTACAACGAGGAGCACGTCAAGTATAAATGCCTCTAGAATTTGTGGAGGTGCGCGCACAGTCGGCACAGCATCACACTGCGGTGACAGGCGAAAGTATAAACAAGGCTTTATTCAGTTGTCTGAGTTCTGAAAGTATTTCTCCCATTCATTTCTTCCATAGACTTTTCATAAAATCCTTCATCAAAGAGTTATGCTATGAACCAAACCAACCAGCTCCGAGGTAAATCACAACATCATAAACTTTGTTTTAAAGCAAAAAATTATTTGAAAATTGGACAAAAAGACAAAGGTACAAGGCTGTGGACTTACCGTCTTTCATGAGGGTACAAACTACAATCCCATGAAGCATTACGAATGATGTCATTGAAAACAAAAACAAAAAACAAAACAAAAAAATTATGGGAATCTATAAATCTATTGATTTAGTTTGCAGATTATAAGTATAGAAACAATATATTTTACATTTATTGCTAAATATTTCAATATGTACAAAAAGATAAGTAGTTTAAGGGTGATGAGACACCGGCTTGAATACGTCATTCACAGTGCATCATGGGAGTGGGCAGTCATTCTGAGGCACATTCTGCAGGCTTCGTTGGCTGCGGTTCTCTGATTGGTGAAGCTTTCTCTGCTGGATCATGAGAAATGTAGTTGTTTACCATGAATTCTGCCAACAAACATGATTTTTAAACAATGAAATTGAAATATCGCAGACGGATGGCTATAACGAAAGCATATACAACCTCTTAGCTCATGGTAGGTCTACCTCTAATGGTTTATAAGTTATCGTTGAAAATTAATTAGTCTGTGGAATAACTGAATGGGATTTTTAGTTTCCAGAACCAGACTGTTGCGCTCAGTTTGCTAAACGACAAATCTGTAGTTGCCTCGACAAGACATTATTGGTAAACAAATTATTTTGCATTTTGTGAACAAACAAATCAACAAATCTAACAAATCTGGCCATCTATCGATCTGTATATAACCTAAAAATTTCTATATTTAAACGAACTTTCAGACAAGGCTTTGTTGAGGACAACATCAAAGTTTATCTTGACAAACTTTACCTTTCTAGTTCAACTTATTTGAACTCATTAGTGGTTACTAGGCGAGCTATATGACTGTTACAGTTCCATTATAATGTCCATTGGTTATATAACAGTCAAGAAGACTTTATATGTTTATACGAACTGAAATATATAATAACACATTTCTATAGAAATATAGAAATTCATAGATATTCGCATCTATGAAAGTAATATATTTTATGACATACCTATTTACATAAGTATATGGTGTCATCATATCCAAAATCCCTAATGTGCACTCTATGCACTTCGTTTGGACCCTGTGAACCAGCACGCAGCTTTGATTAATGTTGGATGGTATCACATTGTTTGAATGACACCGAATAAGGAAGTAGCCAGGACAGAAAAATGGTGAGATGTAGCATTTTATATTACAGTTTGTTGATTCATAAATAAATGTCACTAGAGCAAGGTTTCCATGCAAAACTGACCTGGATGTCACAATGTTACTAAAATTGAACAGAAATGCACTGGCATCCATTTACGTCTATTACATTAAGCCACTTAATGCCAGTAAACCATTTCGAGTGGGAGAAGGAGGCAGTTAAGAGAGGCAGAGAAAGATAGCTTCTGATTATTATGTTATCAAGAGCAGCTGTATTCTCTCTCTCTGTCCGTCTGTTGTAGCTTCCTTTCTTCTAATGCTGTTTATCTATCATGGTAGCCCTGGGGAGGACAGAGGGGTTCATAAGCCCCTGTGTTACTTCACACCATCCTTCCTCACATTATTTCTGCCTGTGGAGCTGTCTCTGCTGAACATATCCCCATTGTCACAGCACTGTCAGATGACCATGCGAACATAGGCTGAGATCCGTATCCATCTAGGAGGGACCACGATGTATGAATGTCCCCCAGTGGGATTAATGATGACATTTACCTTAGCTTTTGACTCCCCCACACAGTCTCTATAGTTTTCTGTAGTGTACTTCTTCCCTTACAGCTCTTTAGAAATTGGAATTTTATTCTCAAAGCTCATAAAATGGACGGCTTATAAACTGCCCATCACCAGTGTTCATCCTGAGTGCCGGAGAAGTGGATTGAACGGACGGAAATTGCTTCGCCCCGATTTTCTTTATTTAAGATGGTGAACGAAGGTCAAAGACAGTCCAATAAGCCGTGTGTCTCTCAGCCATTTCATGTCTGGTTTTGACAGGGAAGTTTAGGTGCAGTCGCAGGTTGTAAGGGCTGTTTGAAACCGAAGTGGGAACAGCAGCAAATTGGCTAATTTGTAATGAGTGAGAAAGCCCTGGGCTAGAATAAATTCAGGGAGTGAGCCGCCTCACGTCTGACTCCTGCAGACAGCCACATAATGGCAAACCGTATAGTAGCACTTTAGGGTGTTTTAAAGTGCATTAAAGAGAAATGTCTGTGGGTTGATATAAGTACAATCATGTTAATGTACTTATACTTGTCGCAGTCAATTGCTTAGTATTGACGATTCTGCTGTGAGAGAGTGACTTACAGAACGGTGATATACAAAACTGCTTTAACAAATTGTTCAAATTACAGTGCGCAGTAAAATGTATTAAAGGATGTGAATTAGTAAAGCAGTATGTCAATGATTTTACCACGGGTAAATGGTGTTCTTAGGCACAACGTGAAGAAAGAGAAACATCTCTGTTAAAATTGTGTAAAAATTACAGTAACGCATGGCCTTGACTGGCTTACTATTAGAAAACTGCAGCATTAGCAGTATTATGACATGTATGTTCAGTAAATAGTAAATTTTGAATAATGATAACCAACAATTCTTCCACCCAGGATTAATATGCAGTGGCCTCAAAAAGTATTTGGACACTTAAACCACATTTAAAATGTCTGTATGCATCGCATCACATACTGTAACGAAATATCAAACCAAGTGTCATTTGTATTAATAAAATATAGCACACTTTTCAAGCAAAACATTTCACAAAAATAACTTGATCAACTTTAAAATTATTAGGGCACAAAATAAAGACAAAGTATTGTGACACTTTCTGCTTGTCAATCATTAGTAGAACAGTAACGCATGTGGTCATACACCACAAAAATCACCATTTTTTTTTCTGGTGAAAGAAAGAAAGAAATGATGGTGAAAGTCAAAATGCCATGGATCAATATTTAATGAGTAATCAAAATTTCTTAATGTATTATTTTTTATTTTTTTAATGTATTTTTTTTATCAAAATGACAATTTGTGCCTATAATTTTGGAGCAAATTCACCACTGAAAAAAATAAAAATAATAATAATTGGCAGCATCATTATTTCATTTTTAAACAATGATGAGTAGATCTATTACTAAAATCAGTTAACTTCAGCACCCCTTGTTGCATTAATGCCACTGGTGTGGGTCCAAAAATGGAAGAAAAAAATCTACAATTTTATTTTATTTATTTTCCCAAACTTGGAGTGCCAGAACAATGTAAGATATCTTAATATTCGTTTAATTTCTGCTTCAGAACCAACTTTATTTTTTGTTTCTTCATTTCTAAGGCCCTGTGTGGTTAAATCCAGAGATATGGGTCTCTCAATGTGACATTTAACAAATGTCACACTGAGAGACCCATATCATTTCAATGGTCGAAAACCAAATGTGGGTCATGTTTTGAAGCTAGTTTTTCTTGTCCAACAACATGAAGGTCTGAAATACAAATAATGCTGAAACTAGAAACTACTAGAATTTTTTCTGATTTTTTCTTAATTGTCTGATTCACACAATGTTTGGTTTGTAAAATGTAGAGTAGGTCCTGACAAAACAGTATCTAATACATTTTATATTCATTTAATTGTATATAAGAAATGAGCAAATATGTTTTTGGGTGTGAGCCATAAAAACCCTCTTTGATGCTTGTCTGCAGAGCTTTTTTGTTGTTGTTGTTGTTGTTGTTGTTGTTGTTTGTTTTGTTGTTGTGTCAGCACACAAATGTGCTTTTCCTATTTTTGAAATGACAACATTGGCATATAATGCAACAGGGGTTGCTGAAATCAAATAATTGTAGTTATAGAATTACCAATCTCTGTGTAAAAAAAAAAAAAAAAACACGATAATGCCACCTTTCTAAGGTTATTTTTTTGACAAGTGGTTTTGCTCCAAAATCATTAGCAAAAATTTTAATTCTGAACCCTTTATACAAATTATTGAATTACTTATAAAATTTTGTCCATGGTATTTAAAATTTAGGCTTACATCATCATTAATGTTTAACTTTCTTCTTAAAAAGTATTAACAAAATCAAACATTTTAATTTGGTCGATTGGACATGGAATAACTTGACTGTTTATGGTTGCCAAGCAAACTGCTCAGGTGTGCATTAATCAGCATTTTACAACTGCTTCAAACACAGCTCATCCAATCACCATGTAGAGTCGAAACTAAAAAGACTGATGTCTTTTTTCTGATTCAGAGAATGCATTGCCACTATGCATCTGAAATCTAGATGGTGTCTTATTAAGCTATTTAGGGCTGTTTACAAGAACGCTCCAGTCTAAATCCATGCCCTAGTTTAGAGTACTATGTGTATAATTGGGTTCCTCACATGAATAAGATAACAGTCAAGTATGTTAATTGCCACCTCTCCTCCCTAAGGCTGGCAGTTATTGAGGCCTCAGTCCCAGCGGACTGCCATAGGAATCTGGCCGATATGTTCCTCACCTTCTTACAAGGTCAGTTGCCCTCAAGATCACAGCCGTTTAGAGGAACTCTCAAACATCTTGACTGTTTCGCATCCTGTCTGGCAGTTTTACGCTTCCCAAGTATTTTCTAGGTTTTTCCGACTGTGGCGTGTGTGGTCTAGATACATTCAAGACAATTCAAATCCTAGAGTTTTTCAAAGTGCACTTGAATCGTGGTCTTCTGCTTTGTAAGTGATGAGGTGGCAGCAGTTTAAAAGGCATTGATTAAAGAACTTGTCACTGAATGGCTAGCCATCAGTCACTGACTGTCTGAGAGTGCACGTGGAGTCACTCTATACATCTCTCTCTGATTTGAGTTGAGGTCAAAATGTGTGTCTGTCCTTGCCTGACTTTCTACTCCCATTTGATCTCCTTAAAAGCACGGATGAAACACACACGAGTCATCTGAGTAATGTACGCTGTGTTTAGTTCAGTCACGCATTGTGACTGGTAGTAGAAGGATATAACAGAGCGAAATGAGGTTGTAATCAGACAAGGATTTTAGGGTGAATTTTTGATGGAGGTTTTAATAAGTAAAGCATACCTCCCTTACATAAAACTTTACCCTAAGCCTAACCAATAGTGTCCGAAAAGATACATGAGAGTTTAACAAAACAGACACCCTTACCCTTAATCAACACCTAACCCTAACCTATTGAGTTTTAAAATAAAAATTGGAAATAATAATTAAAAAAAAGAAAACACACTTTAACTGATGCAACCACGTCATTTTGTGTCTCTTCTATGCCACTTTCAATTTAGTATGTCTTTGGCTGGATTTAAAACGCAGCCGTCGAGCCCAAAGTCCAATGCTCTATCAGGTGATCTACTAAGCAAGCTAATGATAGAGGAATAAGTGTGTATATGTAGGTGGGTCTGTAATACAAGTGTTTAGTTTTTCAAATCATGCTTTAAAGTAAAAGTGTTTTGATAGCATTACATAGCAGATAGGGATGAATAATATAGTGAAAAATATGTTTTTATAAAATCAAAATCAGCAATTGTATTTGTGATTTGTGTGACAATGATTAAACCACACAGTTGTTGTAGCGCCTCTAATGTTCATTTCACCAGGAAACTGCAGCAAAATGTAGAAAGCGGCATGTACAAGTCATTTTGCAAAAATGTATATAGAGTAATGTTCATTCTATGAGACCAGGTTGGTTTTCAAACAACTGATACAGAGAAGAAAGAGTGAGAACTCTATGCATGTGTGTGCTCTATGAGAAGCACTCGTGCTGCGCTCATGAGCAGCAGCGCGTCACTGAACCTCTTAACACAGTAAATCAGGCACGCTCATCAACTGCTTTTCTTTCATCTGTTCTTCAAACCAAGTGTCTAACAGCATTTCTTGTCATTTGTTACTCCAAGCTGTCTTTGGAGTCTCTACCGAAACATTGGCGGGTAGATGAGCAAAAGTACCCGCCACTGCTCACGAAATAGCCACATTTGGCGGGTTGGCAGGTGTTAATTTCAAGCCCTGTTTAGGACCTATATAACTGACCTCTGTTATGATAGACTGACTATTTCTAATTTGATACAAGGAACAAAGCTTACTTGTGGGTTGCAGGTTTATGGCTGGTCAAGGAAAAACCCTGGAAATTTCATGTCATTTTGAAATTGTGATTTCCTAGAAAAGAAATTCTATAGAAATATAGAGAGTTCTATAGAAAGTATAGATGTTATAAATCAATGTATTTGAAAGGAAAGTTGTTTTCTTCCAGAAAGCAGAATCCTTAATTGAACCAGACTTTATGCCAAATGTCAAAAGACGGACTACGTGAGTCTAGTACCTAGAAGTCCACTGGATTTCTTGAATTTCCCACATAGAATATATGCCTTAGGATTCAAGAACACATTTTGCTCTGTCAGGTTGTGCCTTGAGCGAAGGCTTTGGTCTGTATTACTGTCCTGTTATACCTTTAATACTGCTTGAAAGCCTGACTCTGATCAGTTCAAAGCCTCTTCATCACAAATTCAGACAGGTAGTCAACTATGCGTATAACTGAAAAGCAGCTGTCTTTGTCATCGTGACTGTGAGGAATCCTTCTGACTAATGAGAGACTTATGGATGAAATCTGGTGAGAAATTAATGCTGTATGACAAATATTTTTAGAAATGATTAAATCCTTCTGGAAATCAGTGAGAGAGGGTGCTTATTGACTCCCAGCAACATGTAGATTTATGGCAGATTTCTAGATTTACCATGAATCCAGGAGTGATGTATAATTTCACTGCACTGGTTCTCACCTTGAATTGACTTTGTTTTGCAGATTTATTGCTACGGAATTGGCCCGGCCTGCACTTTTTTTTTTTTAATTGAAAATCATCTGACCCAGCTTACTAAGAGAAGAAGCAAGGCAAGAGAAAAATATGAAGTAGGTCAAGGATATGGGAAAGAGAGTGCTTTTAGCATACTGAGTGTTTTTTTTTTTTTTTACCCTCAGTACTGTGATAGAGAGAGGGAAGAGACAGTCGATCATTATTTAAAAAAAAAATAAATAAAATAAAATAAAAAACTTGTATAACTAAAACATTCTACTTATTAATAAAAATGAACTTTTTAATTTAGATGGCCTGCATATAGTGTGGTCCTACATATGTTGGGGTCCAAAAGTCTGAGACATTAAAAGTCTAACTAAACCTGGAAAAAAAATGGAAAGTTCTAGGACTTATAATTAGGGCTCTCAAGCAATTCATATTTGTAATTGAATACATTTTGACATGCCAATTAATGAATCAAATTAATTGCATGTATCAATATTTGATGAGATAATCCCCCAAATAAAGATAATTTAATAAAATAATGCATAATAATTAAAAAATATATATTATTCAGATATTTAGATTAAATATATTGCATTTATTGTGGCAGACGAGTGAAGCTTTGATAATACAAAAAGTGGCTTTAGAGGTCAAAATATTGTTTGTTTTATTCCCTTATCATTAAACACTCTAAGCTTACAGTCATCAGCAATCCATTTTGCAGATGAGTTCTTCAATCTGTCCTGTTCTCACAGGATTCTTACATTCTTATTGTGCTATTTTTAATTGTCGGTCTATATATGTGTCAGACAGACGTTTTTGGAGCATCTCACTGGTTTTCAGCATCATAAACACTGTGTTTTTAGGATGCTGTGTCAAGTTAAAAGTAGTTGAAAGAGATCCGTGTATTCTGTTGTGCTTCATATAGCTGTCAAGAATGTGTCCTGTGTGACCGTGTGACAAGGAGGAGGGCGTGGCCGGGTCATGAGGATGCATGCCCAGAGCTGAGTTGCCCAATCAGCGGGAGAGAGATAAGGGAGGAGCCGGGGATGCCAGAGAGAAAGAGAGAGAGGGGGGGGGCACGTTGTCTGGGAGAACTCGCTGCTGCTGTCCGTCGGGAGGCAGAGGAGCCGTTGCAATCCGCCAGGGGACGGAGGAGTCGCTGCCATCCACCAGGGGGCGTAGGAGCCATTGCCGTCTGCCAGGGGACGGAGGACCCGCTGCCATCCGCGAGGAGGCAGAGGAACCACTGCCATCTGCCAGGGGACAGAGAAGCTGCTGCCGGACGCCAGGAGGTGGAGCATCCCGCTGCTGTCCGCCAGGGGGCGGAGGAGCGTCAGAGGACAGTTTGGGTGGCGTGCCCACGGGAGCTGAAGAAGAGTGTTTTCTTTTCTCTCTCTCTCCCCTCCCTCTCTCTCTGTCTTTCCTGCTCACTCTTTCTCTCTCCCCTCTCCCTCCCCTCGTCTCTCTCAGATTCTCAGGAGGCGGGGAGGACCATCGGGTGGCAGAACGGCCTGAAGGGCTGCGTCTCCCCTCCAGGGGGTGGGGGGCGGGGGCGGGGTAAGCCAGTCTGGATGGTGCCCTGACCTGAATCAGGTGGTGGAGGAATGTGATGAGGAGGTGGCCATGGCCGGGTCGTGAGGATGCACAACAATCAGCGGGAGAGAGATAATGGAGGAGCCAGGGATGCCAGTGAGAGACGCACGTGGCCGCTGTGTGTGTGCGTGTCTGTGTGTTTTATGTTATGTTTAAGTTCCTTTGTATCATTAAAGCTTACGCTGACTGCTCAGCTGGTACCTGCCTCCTCCTTTCCCATCCTTGAACCACGTTAAAGACCACCTCTCATTCTTTGGCACTGATATGAGGTTTGTTGAGGCAGCTGACTGCCCCCTGCTGAAGCGACTCATAACATCACGAAGTTCCATGTGCTTCGAGCTTGAATTGCTATGATGGTAGGAAACAACATAATTTTATTACAAAATTAAAATTAGGTCTTGAGGCATGATTAACTGCATTGCATTTTTTTAAATTTAAAATTTTTTAAATAATTAATCACACTAAATTAATATGTTAAATAGACAGCTCTAGTTTTAATGTAAAATGAATAAGAAATGTTTATGATTTTGCGCTATTTCTTGGTCACTTACTATACTACAAAAAATGTAAGCAAAGTTGTGACATTGACCCTTTGCTAAATGTCAGATTTCCTTGTTTCCATTTAAGCACACAAGATGCTCTTATAAACCTTCCTAAATCATGCTGGAATAGCTATAATAATCACACAGGAAGTCTGCATGTTTTTTCAGAGAGTTTCGATACCCTAGGATCGTCCACATTATGCTGACTCCCTGATAAGCGGCATCTCCTATCAGGCATTTCTTTCATTGGCTCAAGTGTGTTTACCTTTCCTTATGGCGCGTCCAGAAGCGTGTTGCGTCACCAGCATGGGAGACACGGGTTTGTGTCCCGCATTGAAACAAGGAAGTAATCACATTTGCCTAAACAGTGACGAGCGTGATTCGCATGTTGCATTTTTCCCACTAACATTACATTTTTACTCCACTGATGGTTAGGTTTAGATTTGGTGTTTTGGATGGGGGTTACAGTTTATAAAATATGCATTTCTCTTCACAGTATTACATCCTGTACAGCCAGTATTATACAGTATTAGTTACCGAATAGGTGGGCATACTGTTTTTTTATGTGAAGTTTTCCATACTCTGAATTTTTTTTTATGTTCACAATATAAGTTATCTTATATCAACATATGCATAAGAATTATATCTATGGTTTTCCAACTTAGAAATATACACTGAAATATCTTGAGAAAAAAGGCACCACTGACAACAGTAAAAGTCATAAAAAAATAACATTTGATATAATATATCAGTTAATTTAATGTTAACTGGTCCAGCATCTGGGCACACAGTATTTTCACAAAGTTTAATTGCAAAAGTTGTATTTAAATGCACAAATATGTTTATGTTTAGCAGGCTAGCAACTAAGTAAATATACATTGCATATTATGGTGACTCCTGCACTGCACTGTAGATGCTAGAAATGTCCCGCCCCTTACTGTAACAGAAAATATGATTGGTTAGCAAATAACCAATTGCGTCAGAAACAAACGTTCTAATTGATCGCTGAGCTGAGTCAGAATGTCTATCTTGCCCGTGCCTTCAGTTGTGCTCTGCCTCCCACTGCTCCATGCACATTTAGAGAGGATTTCTGTACACTTGAAAAAAAACAAAACAAAAAAAATACTCTCGCACAATTCACTGTGGTGTGGTGCTGCGGCATCACCTTGGTAGATTGAAAAGTTACGGGTTAAAAAATGCTACTCATTGTTCTGGCGGCCATACATAGACTATCATTATTTATTTTAGGTGAACATACGCAAAATCCTTACAAAGATAGTTGGGCATACGGCATATTCCTGTGTAGCCTATGCCCTAGACTACACTACTGTGTACATCTGATAACAACTCGCTTCAGAACTTGGCAACTGGGGGCAGTTTTTCGAATTTCGGTAAGCACATACCAATTTTAGTACCAAGAAAAGTCAAGTACTCTTACCACTTTCACTGTGAGATCAGTTTGGAATAACATGGGTCATCAACTTGTCAAGCCAACTCAAGTGTATGTTCAACCTGATCTCATGAAAAGTCATACATAATTTACGAGTTAGCTATTTCGTATGGTCTCGCGTGGTGTTGTTCGCATAAACTCATACGACTTCATCACGTGCAAATTCCCGGTGTTAAGGACATACTTATTAATATTATGCGCTTACCCAAACCCCTTATCTAAACTTAACCAATCAGTAGAGTATGTAAACATGATAGGAAGCTGTTGTGTATGACAGAAGCAAGTAATTGTCGCGTATTAGATGGAAACGATGTCCAGCGACGTCATTGGCTGTAGTGAAAGTCGTAGGAGTTCAAACAAGTGCAGTCGCACGATATCATACGAATTAGCCAAATTTAGAAAAGTTGAACGAATCCTGACAATTTCGCCGTGAGAGTGTGTTAGCATGTTTATTAAAGCAAAATGGGGACGTTCCATATACAAAGAAATTCTGAAATTTGTGAAATACAATTTTAAAGTTTATCTTTTCCCCCAAATTACAGCTGAAATGTGATTCCATTCATGCTGTGCTATATATGCTAAAAAATGATGAATGTAGAAATAGATTAAATTAGAAA
This sequence comes from Myxocyprinus asiaticus, assembly GCF_019703515.2. Taxonomy (NCBI): domain Eukaryota; kingdom Metazoa; phylum Chordata; class Actinopteri; order Cypriniformes; family Catostomidae; genus Myxocyprinus; species Myxocyprinus asiaticus. The sequence goes on along the minus strand of NC_059385.1, from coordinate 13,051,007 downwards.
AGTGCAAAATAAAAGACTTTTCACTAGAGGTCTCAGACTTTTGCACACCATCAATTTTTCATGTTATGTCAAGGAGAAAGAATAGCATTTCTCAGGAAAAAAAAAAGAAAAAAGAAAAGAAAAAGAAAATCATAGAGCGGTAATACAGACTTATTTTGCGGTTTAATAGAATAATAAGCTGAAGCCGTTGTTGCCTGTAGACTGTTCATGTGTACTGTAGTTGTTGTGCTGTTTATTTTTGGATGGTGTTTGCTAGAATGGGATGCAGGGTTAGATTTTGTGTGGAAGCAAAGCTTTGCAGGTCTTTTGTACTGTGGCTGTATGTACACAAAACCTGTTTAATTTATTTCCTAGAGAGTAGGGCGAAAAATAATGTTTTCCACTGTGCAGTTTATGACAGCCTTACAAATGCTGCACTTTCCCATACAAATTAAGAATGTGAAATTGAATAACGGCTGGCCTAAGGAGGCCATGCTAATGGCACAGTGCATATTACAGTTGTCATCCGTCATCACGCATTTTACCCCTGTCGGGTGCTACTCTTTGATGTGAGTTGAGACAGTAATGTGTGTTTGGGACAGAATAGCTAATGCTTTCGCTGAATACTGGAGTTGACAGCACTCAGCTGCAATTGGACATGCAGTGCAAAGTGGGTCTCTCTCCACAACATCAGATCGCTCGCTCCTTCTCTCTATATCTCTCTCAGTCTCTCTATCTCATCCGTGCAGCTTGAGCTCTGTGCGGTATGGGTTCTCTGTGAAAAGCCTCCCCTCATCTCTCTTCCTTCTGGTTGGACTTCACAGAAGGACATATGCCGCAGGGCAGCTGGCCGATCCGTGGAATCTCTGACAGAATTGATATGACATCAAAGTGTCTGGCAGATGTGCACAATGGCAGATTCGGGTGCCAACGAATGTAACAAGCACAGATTAATTGTGCGGTATGACCTATTCAGTGGGCAGAATGAATGTGAGAAATGTTATCTATTCTGTGAGATGATAGGGAAGGTTAAATGATGTACTGTAGCAATGACCCTTTTCATATAGAACTAATTACACGTCTGCATGCTGGGTTGATGTTATTGAAAATAACCAGTTAAGTGAAAGGTAAAATATTTTACCACCAGCTATTTTTAATTTGACATGAGTTTTACCTCTAAAAGATTCCCTTAAAAAAAAAAAAACAGATATTTGTCAAGAAAAAAAATATTTCAGCAGAAAAATAATTTGGGACCAATTATTTGAAGTGCAATCTTAAAGTTTATATTCAGCACACATTATAATATGGTGAAGTGTGTAATTTATGTGCCACTAAAGCCAAATAGATTTGCAAAATAATGTAGTTTCAACAAAGTTTAAGGACAACCCATAATTATTAGTGCAAGACATCATATGATTTGGCTCTTACAAATACTTTCATTCCCACAGAGACCAACCAATCAACAAACAGAATTTCAAATACAGGCATCAAATTCTAGCTAGCTTCCTATCTAACATTTTATTTTTATTAAAGGAAACATCAGTGAAAAAAATGATTAATGCAATACAAATGACTGATCAATGTCAATAACTTGTAAATAACATTGTTTGTTGGTTCACTTGTTTTTCTCGATGATAGGAACATTTTTACATTTTTGTACGAGCCAACTCGTAAGATTTCTTATGATTTCACCATCTAGACTGGTTTGGATTGTTTTCAAACAGGTTTCCCATACACTCCCTTTGGCTGCCAATAGTCAGAAAAACAAATGTTACTGCCTCCAAACTTACGCCACTGGTTGAGCCAATGTTGCCGGGCTGTTCAAAATGCTCAAACAAACAGGGGAATGTCTTGATAGTGTCACAAAGCTGCTGGCTACATATAGTTGTCTAGATATTCAGTGGGTATAGGGGCAAGGATTTTAACATGGAAAAATTATGCAGTTTCTGCGCCACTAGCGACACCAAACAGGGTTGCAAATATGATTGTTTTCAAGCAGGTTTCTCAAACGCTCCACCTGTCCACCATTGTTCAAAAACCAACAGGTAGTCCCACACCAAGCTGACTCCATTGGTTGTTGCAGACGTTGATATGTCTAGCAGCTCCAACAAAACAGTGAAATGTCATATGGATTCTCAGTTCAGATTTCACCAAACTTAAATTTTGGTACGCAACATTGTATGAAATTTCTTCAAATGAGCTTGCATTTCTGGTCTCCCGCATTTGGATGCATTTGAATGGGAGTGAATAGAGCACAAAGTGTAGGGTGACTGCACCCTTTAAACTGAGATAGCAGAAAGTATTTTAACATAAAAAATTACACTCATCACCTTAAAGCTCATGTAAATGTGATAGATTGAGGGAAGATTGCTTGTAGCGAGCATATCTCTTCTCCTCTGTACTAGCATACAAGCATTATTACATCTTTCTCTCCTCTGCTTTCCAAACATCAGTTTATTCCAAGAGAGAGTGCGAGAAAGAGTGGACTCCAAATAGAGGTCCCAAGGTGAGCTGGTAAAGTGGGGAGCTTTTTCTGGCTTCAGTTCATCTCACCTTTAAGAGACTGCCCCTTTGGCCCTCTTTCCATTGAACAGTGAAAGGCTTCAAATGCCTTCCACACATCTTTACTGTGCCCAGCAGAAAGGGGGTTGGGGGGCAGGTATAGAATAACACACTGTGATTTGAGAAGGTTTGTAGTACTAAGAGCGAGAATGTCCAATGGCATCTCATAACGTGTTTGTCAAGTAATGAACTAGATTCACACTTTCAGCAGAAGACAACATAAAATAGCATTCGCAAAGCATTTAACTTAATTTATCCTTCAAGTTTTGATTGGACCATGAAAAGTAGGCCGTAATGTTATTGGTGAATATCATTTTCCCCACCTGTCCAGCTTTAGTTCCATCAGCGGAAAAGAAAAGTCATCAAGGCAAAATGTTTTTAAGATTTTCATTTTTCCTTCTGAATGACACTGGTATTGGTAAATCGTTGACCCCAAGACCAGGGTTATTTGTAAAGAAGGTTAATAGGGTCACTTTTATGCAGGACTCAGTGTGCCATATCAATAAAAGCATCAATATACAGTAAATGTCAATATATTTTTTCTCTAAATAAATAAATTTTATGAAATGTGTCAATGAATAAATGCATATGTGAATAAATAAATAAATCATGAAATTTATAAATAAATAAATACATAAGAAGTATAATAAATTTTGTCCTTTTCTGTTTGATTTCTTTCTTTATATATATATATATATATATATATATATATATATATATATATATATATATATATATATATATATATATCAGCCACAACATTAAAACCACCTGCTTAATATTGTGTAGGTCCCCCTCGTGCCGCCAAAACAGCTCTGACCCATCGAGGCATGGACTCCACAAGACCTCTGATGGTATCTGACACCAAGATGTTAGCAGCAGATCCTTTAAGTCCTGTAAGTTGCGAGGTGGGGCCTCCATGGATCAGACTTGTTGGTCCAGCACATCCCATAGATGCTCAATCGGATTGAGATCTGTGGAATTTGGATGCCAAGTCAACACCATGAACTCTTTGTCATGTTCCTCAAACCATTCCTGAACAATTTTTGCAGTGTGGTAGGGTGCATTATCCTGCTGAAAGAGCCCACTGCCATCAGGGAATACCGTTGCCATAAAGGGGTGTACATGGTCTGCAGCAATCTTTAGGTAGTTGGTATGTGTCAAAGTAACATCCACATGAACATGAACATTGCCCAGAGCATCATACTGCCTCCGCCGGTCTGCCTTCTTCCCATGGTGCATCCTGCTGCCATCTCTTCCCCAGGTAAACGACGCACACGCACCTGGCCGTCCATATGATCTAAAAGAAATCGTGATTCATCAGACCAGGCCACCTTCTTCCATTGCTCCATGGTCCAGTTCTGACGCTCACGTGCCCATTGTAAGCACTTTAGGCGGTGGAAAGGAGTCAGCATGGGCACTCGGACCGATCTGTGGCTACACAGCCCCATACGCAGCAAGCTGCGATATATTGACATATATATTGATGCTTTTAACAAAATATTTATTTATGATTATGGCACACTGAGTCCTGCATACTTGTTTGTTGTCTTTAAATAAGCATTAAATGTTAGGGAAACCCAGGAATGAAATAACACAGTGATCATGTTTACATGCACGCAGCACACTGATAACTATAAAAATGAGCTCTTTCAAAAAAATGCGACAACGCAAGAAAATCACCCTAACATTAGACTGGAAATCATCGGGTTATTCTCTGCTTTTGTTGCCAAAAAATAAACAGGCATGTGCACAACACTTTGTTTACATGCAACGTGAAATTGGAGTAATGGACAAAAATCTACCTGTGTCGTTGGGTTAATGCTTAAACTGTTTATGACATTTCCACGAGAAAGTAAAGCTGTTTAAGGGGTTTACATGACCAGATGTGTTGTTGGCTTATTAAGAATAATCAGTGTAAGGTTGTGCATGTAAACTTGTTCAATGTTGTGATTTTTTGGGGTTTTACTTGTCATAGTTGCTAACTTGCAAACTACTGTGTTATGTTTGCAATACTTATGTTAAGCCTCTGTCAGAAAAAAAAAGAGTCATATTCAGCCTTGAAGTATCATTAATTCCTGTAAATGGCACTAAAGTGAGCCAGTTTCTCATTTTACCTTTAAAGAAAATATTAGCCTGTGGTAAGCAAGAATATGGAGTACACAGACAAAGAGCAGATATCAACACCGTGTCTGACAGCTTTGTGTGCTAGATTGTGTGTGAGATGGAGAGACTTTACATGAGACTGTGTGTGTTTGTGTGTGTGTGACTAGAAGACTGAATACCTCCAAAGCTTTAATGAGGCTGTAGATCATCATAGCGTCTCCAGTTTGATCAATATAAAGGCAGGTCCCGTGTTCTGTGGGTCTGAACCCGCTCTTATCAGCCAAACTCACTGGAGCAAGACCACAAAGACCAATCCCTCTGCTCAATATCGAGCCCTAATACTCTTTATGTTCTGGCAGATAAAGGTGTGCATGGAGCATGACATTTTAAGCCTTTCCCCATTATTGAAAGTGTAATTTTGTCGTTACACATATTACACATATTTATGGTCTGTGTTTTTTAATAGTCAGCACTTTGGCTGTAAATAAAGCTGCCTTGATGAGTTTCCCTAATTGCTGATTTTGATTTATTGATTAGTTCCAGAGCTCTTTTGCCTCGTAATTTACAAGTGCATATATTCTGATGAAATTGCTCATATAATTATGCAACACAACAAAAATAATCACATTTAATCACAAATTAAAGGGGTAGTTTTCCCAAAATTTCAATTTTGTCACAATTTACTCACCCTCATGTCCTTCCGAGCCCATATTATAATCTCTTTCTGTAAAACATAAAATGAGATGTAATAGAATTAAATTTCCAGGTGATTTAAACTGCCAGGGTTCTAAATTGATTAAAAAAAAGCACTACAAAGGTGGTCCAAATGACTCATGCGCTATATCCCATGTCTTGTGAAGACATACAGTAGCTTTGTGTGATGAACAGACCACAATTTAAGCTATTATTCACTTAATCTTAGCTTCCGCCGTTAGTTCTCAAAAATTCAAACCATACAAAAGTTGTACATAGTTTGTCCTAATTGGTGGAAAATGTCACTGGTTTTAGTTTGCCTCTTGACTGAATGCAATGGAGAAAGTTAAAATTTCAGCTGAGATTTGACAACTGTTGCAAAGTGGAATATTTTCTGTGAATGACCCAAAAATTTAAATTCTCTCATAAATGATTTACCCTGAAGAGGTCCCAAACTTTTATGACTTACTGCCTGTGTAAATCAATGGGATCCAAAACTTTCAAACTCCAAAAAGGACATAAAGGCATGAAAGTAATCCATATGACTTAAGCAGCTTAAAACTTGAAATTGCATGTAGGTATTCTAAATTAGCCCCTCTACCCACTTTCTGTTTTGGAGTTAAATTGTTCATTTCCTGACAGTAAAATCCATGCCATTTTACAGCATGTTTATAATCCCAGATGTGGCACCTGCTCCAAGTTTAACCTCTGTTCCATTGTCCTTGGGCAGATGATACGATCATCAGTAATTCTGTACTGGGACGGGCCTCTGACCTTGTCTTTTTAACCAGCCCTGGAGGAGAAATTCGGTTTAATTTTTGTGCCTCTTGTTTTAATCAAAATATGCTAAGCATATAAAAAACATGCAGATGATTGCACACCTAAATAGCCACTTACGATTACATTAAAGTTAATTTAATTTCTGCAGAGGACAGCCACATTGAATCGAGGTCACGTGAAGTGCCCTTTGGATATGTAGCATTACATATTCAAATCCTGCATATAAACAACTGCTAGTATGTTTACATCGGTTTTGAGCATAAATACAAAGTTATTTGTAGTGTAAAGATATTAAGATAACATTCAGAAATACAAGGTTTCTCCATGACCAAAGATTTCAGCAAATCAACAACAATTTTGTGACTTTTGGAGAAGATTTAATAACCCTGAGAATAGAGTGTGATTGGAATTGCTTTCCAGAGAGATCAGTTGCTCCCTGTTTCTTTGTGTCTACATATCATTTGTGTGTGTGTGTGTGTGTGTGTGTGTGTGTGTGTGTGTGTGTGTGTGTGTGTGAGGTGTTATGCTATAGAAGCCCAGTGATAAACAGTGATTCTCAACTGGTTTTGCTTCAACAATAAAAGACATGGGAAGCATTTTATTTCTTCAAAAGTTTTCAAAAGTTGATAAGCCTTTGCAATTTTGTTTTCCCAGCTATACGCAATTATATATAGTTAGTTGCATTTTTATTTTCAGTAAGCATGAAAGTGGGTCCCGACCCACTATTTGAGAGCCACCAATAGAATATTCTGAAGCCAAAGGGCCCTATTTTAATAGTGCAAACACTAAGCATAGCTCTATGCTTTATGTCATAAACACAAAGTCAGTTGGCATGGCAATGAAGTTTTAATTTTTTCCTGCAAGCATGCGCTAAGTCTTGGAGCAAGTGAGTTTGGCGAAAATTTGCATACAAAACACTAATTGGCTGGGTCAAGTGCAATTTGATTCGGAGGTTCTTCTCTGGTTATTGCACCGTCCGGGTCCTGTTATAAATATAATTCCCTGTCAAGCACCAGTGATATAAACAAAGACAGCACATTGATAAGAAGTTGGTAGTGTAGATTTGGATGTACGCTCTGTTAAATTATAGGGAATGTAAGTCAGGTACAACGGAGCTAAAGTCAAACCTTAAAGGGTTAGTTCACCCAAAAAGAATAATTCTCTAATGATTTACTCACCCTCATGCCATCCCAGATGTATATGACTTTCTTTCATCTGCTGAACACAAGCCAAGATTTTTAGAAGAATATAAATGGGTATGAAGTGAATGGGTGCCAAAATTTTACAGCTCCAAAATCCACATAAGGGCAACATAAAAGTACTCCAGATGACTCTAGTGGTTAAATCCATATCTTCAGAAGTGATATGATAGGTATTGATGAGAAATAGATCAATATTTATGTCCTTTTTTAAATATAAATTCTCCTCCCCGCTCAGTTAATCTTCATTTCACTTTCCTATTCTTCTTCTTCTTTGGTGATTAACATTCTTCATGCATATCGCCCCCTACTGGGCAGGGAGAAGAATTTATGATATAAAATTACTTAAAAATTATCTGTTTCCAGTGTTAATCTCGTCAACGAAATCACTGACAAGGGTTTTTTTTTATTTTGTCAATAATAACAAAGACGAGATGAAAAAGGCGCATCATAGCGCATAATTAAACAATTTTATTAAAGCATACTGTTGATGAAAATATGACAAGATAAAAATGATACTGCAAGACATTAAGGCCGGGTGTACACGGTGCAAGTTCTGACACTTGGGAGGTCGTGAGCCCCTGCACACGTTACGAGTCAGTTTATCTGAAAATTGTATAGGTACAGTCGTACACGACACGACTTTACATCCTGGCAAATTCCGGAGCAATCGTATTAATTTTTGCACTATTTATCATCAGACATAAAGCCAGGTGAGGATATTGATTTAATTCCTTGTAGTTTGTGATTTAGAAATAAAAAAAGAAGACTGGTGTGGTCAGGGGCTGCATTAGCTGAAAACTCATCTGCCGGTTAAAAAAAAAAGAAAAGAAAAAAAGATACTTATACAAATACTGTCCAATATTTGACAGATTCAGATTTCTAAGGGAGGCTGTGATTTTATGACTGCATACATCCATCATAACTTGTGTTGCAGCCAGTTACTGCATGATAATAAAGTGCACAAAATGTACAAGATTAAAAAGAAAGTGCAGAAAATTTGCGCACCGTTTCTGTCGGTTATACTTGGATTTAATTTAAGCGCAAACATGATGATTAGTGCAGAATTCTGATTTTTTAGTGGAGTAGTCTACCTGAATAATTCAGCTTTAGATATAGGCTCCATCTTTCTCATCTGTGTCACTGCTTGCATGTTGATAGCAGATATGCTGAAGAAGATCCGTGAGGTCTTGTCCATGTGAATGCGCTTTAAAGCCGAGCGTAGCAAAGTTTAAAAATCTTGTTTTAGTGCAATGGTTGATTGACAGGTAGAACTTTCAAACTAGAAGTCCTTTGTTACACACTTGGGGAGCTAAAAAAAATCTTCTATCACATATCCACTGACTATTGTGTGCATATACAATTATAACAGGTGCTGTATCCCCCTAAATGTAGTCCTAGAACTGAAACGAATGCAAGTATGATGAATAAAAATAGACCATGACGGAAATGTGAAAACTCTGTCCATCAGAGTGATAAAGATTGTTTTCTAGCGCAACCCGTATGACAAATGATTTGTTTGAAGAGCAGAGAACAGCATGGCCTTTCTGTAGAATCCTTCTCAGTGATGTGGTCATGAATATTATGGGGAAAACACAGTTTTAACATGACCATTTTCTCCAAATGTGCAAAAGCTTAATGAACACTCAGTTTAAATTGATCATGTGAGCTGTAACACCTTTTCTTGATTGGTCAGCTTCAAGCAGATCGCCAAATCGGGCAGAATTTTTTAAACATTTTTAAAAACTATCGGCAGGTCATGAGCTCCTCGTAAGCCAGTTGGCTCCGCTCGTAATTCCTCTCACATGATGCAAGCCATGACCACACAAGCACCCACGATTTCCACATGATCTCTCCCGACTGGAAAAAATCGGTCGGGAGCTCACACGACAGCCGGAAATTGCACCATTTACGCCCGCCTTAACAGTGCAAGCTATAAACAGAAGAAGAAACATCTTGAGAATCTGTATATAGAAGAAGATATGGATTCATCTAATCCATTAACCCAGTATGTTGGGGATTTCTCCGCTTGAGCTGCGTGAGTTGAACAAGCTGAACACCGGCAAAATGAACCTCTTCAAAACGGGGTAAATATTTTATTAAAACGCATCCTTTTTATAAATGAGTTTAATCACTATATCCAAAAAATATATGTATATGTAATATAACAACTTAACAACTTCTGCACAGCGAAACAAATGAACAGGTGAACTTGAACTAAATGACGTACTAGTCAGAATATGTGTAATTTGCATTGCGTAATTTTCGTTGTGAATATGCTGTTTACATAAAAACGTGCTACACGAAATGTAACATCCTTTCATGGAAAAAGTCTCTAAAGCATGAAGAATTCAGAAAACAGTTTGCTGACTTCTAAAAAGTAGCTAATACTTAAGTCTGTTCATTATTATTTCAGGAGCTCAGGTTTTTCACAACAAGGACAGTATGTATATTTAGATGTTTGATACATGTCTACATTAGAATTTTTTTTATGTTCTAAATTTGAATATTAGATTACTATTAGAATATTAGATACATTTGGTCTGTTACGGTTTGACACACTTTTTGTCCATTTTGCACGTCATTATCAACTAAAAGATATTATTTTCATTGACTAAAAATAATGTCATTTTCGTCAGAGTAAAACTGACTAAATTGAATGAAAATGACATGACGAAATATTGACATTTTCGTCAAAAGACTAAAGACTAAAACAAAAACAAAAACAAAAAAACGGTGAAAAAATGTACACTCTGTTTCTCACCCACACCTATCATATCATGTCTAAAGTAATGGATTTAAACACTGGAGTCATATGGATTACTTTAATGCTCCCTTTATGTGGATTCTGGCACTTCAAAATGTTGGCACCCATTCACTTGCATTGTGAGGACCAACAGAGCTGAGATATTCTTCTAAAAATCTTAATTTCTGTTCTGCAGAAAAAAGAAAGTCATTCACAGCTGAGATGCCAGGAGGGTGAGTAAATCATGAGCTAATTTTCATTGGGGTGGGGGTGTAGTGATATTGTGTAGATATAGGGGCAATAGTTGTAGTGCAAAATTTGTCAACTAATGCAAATAAATTTGAGACAGCAAGATGCTTTTTTAAGTAACAAATTAAGATACAGCTTACTCAAAATAACGAAAAGGGTGCTTGATTTCCTGGGGAGGGGGTAAACTCATTTGGCATTTTGTAACATCTTCAGTATTCTAAAATTAATAAATTAACAAATTAATCTCCATTGTGATTGGATCTGTCAATGTGAAAAATTTTCAGAACAAATCAATTCATCGATTCACAAACTAGATCATAAATACAATTGTAAATATAAACCTAATAATAAAAATAATTGAAAAATAAACCATGACCTATAGATAATTTACCACAAATCTAATACATTTTTGCTTCATAAAACTATTTTTCTAAGTTTGGACATGAACTTCATTACCACCTGCTGAATTTAGACTTTGCACTGAAAACAGACGTGGTTTTGAAACATCTTAGCACCATGACCTATTTCTCAGGAAAATAGTGCTTTGTGCCACTTTATCAACATACTTCCTCAGTTTTTGCAGCATACACCCACAGATAGCACAAACACTCCCACACACACCCACTTGCGCTTTACAGTCGTACGAAAATTGCACTTAGAATTAGCGTTCTCGCAAAAACTGGATAAGACGTAGAGCACGGTGGTTACACATAGCGCTGCGCTTTGCACACTCACGATAGAGCCCAAAGAGTTAAACTGCTCATTCATAGGGTTTTTGTTCTAGTGTTTTCAGTGATTCAAATGAATAGAATAATACCTTACAAAAACAGCACAGCACTTCCACATACAACACCAGAGCAGGAAATTACAGCAGCAGCCAACATAGCTCTCCATCACCATACTGGATGTAAAAGCACCGCAAGATGTCAATGATTTCAATAAGTAAGGAAAAAGCTAGTGAATAAGGAAACACTTGGTTATATGTACTACACTAATGAGATAAAGCTAGGAAATTGTGCTATTATGGTGACCATTGGGAGGCATTTTTGTTTTATTATTTTCTGGCCGCATTCACAAATGCCATGAATTATGAACTGATTGCATTGCAAGGGGGGTTCAGAGCGATCTGAATAATAAAGATTTTATAATGAATTTATCAATCATGTGCTGTACAGGAAGTTGTATTGGCAAAGGAAACTAAACTTACATCGACTCCTTAATATACTGGAGTTTCAAATAAATGGAATGCTGACTGCCAATTTTTAATGTTCCTTAAATTCAGTACATTGTTATGAGGTTGTTATCATTAAACCTATTGTCTTTATCCTCCAAGGCTTTTTTTTTTTTTTGGTCAGTTACTACAGTTACAATATAAATACAATTGTAATGTGTATTGATGGGTTTTCTTAGTGTTTAATGCACCATAGTAACAATGGAAACTTCTCCCAGCTTCCGTATAAATTAAAATGTATTTGTTTATCATTTTTCATCCCATACATATTGTCTCAGAGCAGCTATACAAAGATTAGTGCACTGAAAAATAAATAAGTATTGTAAAATAAAATAATTTTGTTACAAATTTTTATCACAACAAAAATTAGTATGCAATACAAAACCTCTATGTACTGTAGTGTGCTCTACAAAATGCAGTTGGTAAAGTACACTAGTTTTCACTACAAAACTAACTGAAGGTATTGTGTACTAGATAGCTTGTACTTTGGAAGAAAACTGATGACTAGCAGTGAGAATCTGTTACATCTGACTTATTTCTTATTGATTGAAGACGTTTGTCCACTCATCCAAATGGCTTCCTCAGGTGCTTCAGTGATTAAGGCACTTAGATGAGTGGCACAACATTTTCAATCAACCAACAAAATGTGTCCAGTTGTTACATTGTACTGTGACCTGGATGGACAACTTAACAAATGGCACTGATCTGCTTAATAAGGATGCTGTCATATGTTTGTGATCATCGTATACTGTCAATTCTCTTTTGTTTATGCTTGGACTAATTTAGCCTTCATTAACATAATCTTCTAATCTGTTAGATTGGATTAGAAATGAATCACTCGAGAAAGTTTTTTAACCTACTATTGAAAAAAGCTCAGCACAATGAATACACAACAGGGGTATGCTATTAATTTGTAAAAAAAAAAAACATGTCTAGGAGGGGCTTGATTATTTAGAAAGCAGCAATTCCGGTTATGGAAATAGAAACCTTTACTGTAGATAAGAGATAAGGCCATTTCAAAAGACTTGCTTATTATGTGCAAAATTACAATAAGAAAGGTCATTTAATTTTTATAGTATGGTGGCAATCAGAATTGTCCTCATAAGGGACAAGCAGAGGCTGAAGGGGAAGCAATATGCAATATACAGTATCTAAATGAATCATGCGAAGTTTGATCCAAGGCTGATATTAGATTTTCCCTCTCTGTTATTATTGGTCCTCCCTGGATTGGCCGAGTGATATAAACACTGATGACAGCTTTAGTGCCACAGACTCTCTGCATTTATGCCTGACCTCGATGCGCTGTTGCTCGGGAAATATGAGAAGTGCACCAGCCAGCTCGTTTATAAAGCCACCTTGAACATTTAGATTTTTTTTTCCGAAATAGCCACAGAAATGAAACCATAATATACATTCTGGGATATGTCTGGGAGAGTGACAGTGTTAGAAGCAGTTTGTTGAACAGACCAGTGCACAGGCAAAAAAATTAAGAGAAAATAGGATGATGAAAGAGAACCTGGTGGCGCTTCGGTGAAAAATACGTCTGTTTCTTAAGCCTACCCTTGAAGGGAGGAAAGCAGAGAAAGAAAGTGAATAGAGAAGGACAGGAGAAAGTAAGGTTGTGAGCAGGAAAATCAAAGAAGGTGGGAGAATTGTGGATTATTGAAACAAGAGGTACCCTGCCATAAGTAATTCATCTCATAGATGATGGCTTTCATAGCCCTGGACCTGTTCTATCCTGTGGGGATCCGTAAATCTGTCAGATAGTAGTTGTGCCTAATTTCTCATACTTTCAGAGTATGTATTGAATTCGATATGGAATTTCTTGATGTTCTTTAGGTACAGAATGCAGGTGTTTAGTCAGTAAATTGTTCTTTGATCTATGACATACTCAGTGTTGGAGGGTAGTTAACTAGAAGTAGCGACGTAACTATATTTTACAGTAGCATGACAGGAGTTCAGCTATTCCCACAGTAGTGTAGCGTTCCCATAAAGAGCTACATTTTTCAACGAGTAGCGTTGCAGCATCACAAAACTCTGCATTTGTCACATTATAGAGTGAACTCAGCAATGGAGTTGTGTGAGTAATTAAACATGCTCTAATACTGTAAACCGTCCTCTCTTTCTCATACAGCACTGGAAAAACTAAAAGATTTACATGAATCGTTTTTTTCGGACATACGATTCCCTTACATTTAGAGTTGGGAACTCATACATTTAGAGTTGGGATACATTTTAGTGGGTCGGTTCTTTTAGATGTTCATGTAAATTAACTAGTTCACATAAATGATTCACTTTAGCCATGCGTAGCCATAAAGGGACTTTACTTTTGTTTTTGAAGCAAAATATTTTTCACTGTTTATCACTATATTTTGATTCAGTTATATAAAATAAAGGTGTTTTCTTGTTTATTATTGCATATTAAATATAAATGTATGTTCAATTTAATTTTGTCACCCTATTTGTTTAACCCTTATGAAAATTAACCACGGTTTTACTATAGTAATAGTAACTATGACTGTAGTAACCATGTTTTTTTTTGGTGGAATCCATGGTTTTATTATAGTAATATTCAAGGGTGTAGATTTGGCATGAACATTAGAATGCAAAACATTTCACATGTTTCCATTGATCATGGTATAAATATTGGGGGGGGGTTGGTGTACTTGCTTGTTTTGATTATTGGGGAGGGGGTACCTCCCCCCATCCCCCCAGAATTTACGCCCCTGGTAATATTGTAGTAACTATGACTGTAACTGTCAGGTGATATTATTGAATTCTACAATCAGAACTGATCTCACACATTTTATTAATTCAGTTTGTCAAATCTAATGGGATAGCAAAGTTTTTGTCTACCGTTTAATGCATGCTGCATATTCAGACATCCTCCTTATTTGACGTACTGCTTTGCATTACTTAATAATAGGGAAGTGTGCATATCCGGACACAAGTAGTCCTCTTTGTAATCTCATTTGCCTTTAATGACAGTGGTACATTACATGGCGCCGGCTGTTGGCAGTGCATGGCGTAGTTGTTCCGGGCAGCCAAACCTTCTTACCACACAGCTCCAAGAGCCGCAAAAAAATACCATTATCCAATTCAGAAATCTGTTATCTGCTAATGTTTTTGACTTTGTTATCTAGGAGTGTTTTAAGGGCCTAATGGAGTCCTTATCTTTATTTTGCTCTGGATATGGAAAGAAAAAAATGGTAATTACATGCTGCACTGGAGGTTTGTCAGCTAATCTGCCTGTGTATTTACATATCCACGGGTTCTGGGAACGAGGGAATGGGAGTTTTGATTGGGTGGCTGCCTTTAGGAATGGCAGCCTTCCTTTAATGGGTTTGTTCAGATCATGGCTGTGCAATGCGTACTTGACAATGACAGCCCTATTGGCAATATAAAGGGTGTAAACATGGAAACCTTCATGTAGATTTTTTCCAGCAAATGAGAAATTGCTGTATTTCATTAATTTCTTCAAAGGTAGAGCTGATATTTTGAGCCAATCAGGGTTCTGTTAGAAATGGCATAATTGGATCCTTGGGCTTCAATTTATAGCTGTACATGCAATGCAGCTTTAGGGATGAGTTGAGTGTTCCTGCAGGCAATACCTCGAAATGTATTACCAAGTATTCAGAAATGATTTTGTTTGACTTTCATCACACAACAAATCCATCCTGTTTGTTTTTAAGTGTTTGAACACTTCACTTCTTAAACAAATGCGTGTTGAAGAGAATAGGCATAATTATGGTTGGTATTTGCAGAGAATGGCAAAAATGTGTTGGGCTGTTAATTTGTCTGGAGGCATATCTAAAATGACAAGTCTATTTAAGTAGCTGCTGCTGTGAATTCAATAGGAACATCTCATTACAGACTAGCATGCTCTTCTCCACTGAGAAGAATCACCATGGCGATTAGAGAGAGAGAGCACTTCTGCGGAGATATTTTGTATTAGTACGAATTTTTTTCTTACAGTCTTCTTCACATCTTTTTTCTTAAATACTTTTATTTTAGTTTTAGAATATAATTTTAAATGATTTTATTTTTTAACAATTTGGCCTGGGCAATACTGTATATTGCATATGCATGATATATATATATATATATATATATATATATATATATATATATATACAATAATTTTGCTGGCAATGTAAAATTAAACAACATTATACATTTTTATTGCAATGGATTTTAAAGTGTTTTTATGAGCCTTTTAAGTTCGTAAACACCATGCCATTACACCATTTTCACAATCAATCCTTGTCTTGCAAGTCTCAGAGCATTAAGACAGATTGTTTTTTTATTTAAACTTAGTAGAAAACATGAGAGAGAGAAGAGAAGAGAAAATGCTTTATTGCCAAATATGCTTACACATACAAGGAATTTGTTTTGGTGACAGAAGCTTCCAGTGCACAAACAATACAACAAGACAGATATAATAAAAAAATAGAATAAATATAAAAAGCGAATAGAAAATATAAGCATATATAGAAATACACAATAAGACCAATATATATATATATATATATATATTTAAGCAATATCACACTCTTGCTTGTGTGATATTGCTTAAATATATATATATATATATATATATATATATATATATATAAGCATGGCAGTGCTGATTTAGGGCCATATAGTCAAGTCAACCTTCATTTATAGAGCACATTTAAAAACAACAGAAGTTGACCCAAAGTGCTTTACAGATCAAACAAACAAAATTACAGAGTGATATAAAAACAGATTGATTTAAAGTTAAATATAAAACATAATAAAATTAATAAAATCATTTAAATACAACATCATGTATTTATCCATTTCAAACTATTAAATGATCTTTTCAAAAGTCACAGAATAAAAATATGTTTTTAAAGACGATTTAAAAATGGCTAATGGTGAAGCTGACCTCACATGGAAAGGTAGACTATTCCATAGATTAGGACCAATCACAGAAAAGTCACGGTCGCCCTTAGATCTATAGCGGCAACAAGGAACCCTCAATAGAAGTTGATCAGAAGACCTGAGTGCTCTGGTTGGGGAGTAAGGGTGTAGAAGGTCACTGATATATTGGGGTGCGAGACCAGATAGTGACTTGTAGACAAAAATCATAATTTTAAAATCGACCCTGAATTTCACTGGAAGCCAGTGTAGAGATGCTAAAACCTGGGAAATGTGATCCCTCTTTCTTGAGCCTGTTAAAAGCTTAGCTGCCATGTTTTGAACTAGCTGTAAGCGGGATAACGCAGTTTGGGACAGACCAATGTACAATGAGTTGCAATAGTCTAACCTTGATGTAATAAGTGAGTGGATCACAATTTCCAATTTCCATATAGCATGATTGTGAGTGTGATATTGCTTATATACAACAGTTCAATGAACAAGTAAATTTTACAAAATTTGGAAAAACTGAGTACGGTCAAAAAAAACCGCATTTGTGCATGGAACTACTTTCTTACGCGATGGATCAGAATCTGCCGTTGCTGGTTCAAATCAAATGATGCGTCCAAGCCTCTCAAAAACATCACTTCAGAACTACTAGTGTCATGGCTTGGGCTATTTCTAACATGTTATTGGAGAACAAGGATGTGTGTGTGTGTGTGTGTGTGTGTGTTTGCGTGTGAGAGAGAGAGAGAGAGAGATGGAGCGTGTGTGATCACCTGTTGATGATGCTGTAGAGTGTTAGTCAGCCTTCTGAAGATAATGTAATTTTGGTGAAATGCATCCTTTTTTCTCAGTGGAAAAATAGCCATCCAAGCAGGGGTATTCCTCCCTATTTCGCGGTAGCAAGTGCGCAAGAGTCTTTCACTATAGAAACTGCAATCTCTTCCGCCATTTTGTCCTCACCAATGTGAAAAGTCCGGTAAGAGGTAAGCGCCTTGAGTTTGTGTAATTAATCAATCTGTTGTGTCTCTCAGCTGTGCTGTGTCTCTTAATGCTGAATTTGTTAAAGCCGTTTAAAGCTATTTCCTGGCTTTAGTAGTGTAGTAGTAATACGAGCGATCATGGAGTGTTTTTGAATATAAACGCTGAGTGACGCTGACTCACTTCACGTCACCAACTGACTCATATTATACACAAAAATGGTCTTTTGCCTCCACCTGCTGGCTAAAATATGTAATGTCACAAAATTAAATGCAAAGAGACAGATGGCTCTTAACACATCTGCACTGCTCTTACACTTTAGTTTAGAATGGCACGGACACAAGCGGAGTGATCACACAGTGAAGTGTCTGAGTGCTGATGGTGTGAGACCATTAGTATCATGGAACGTCTCTCGTCCAATCAGATTTGAGGACCGGAACTAATTGTTGTGTGTGTGTGTATATATATATATATATATATATATATATATATATATATATATATATATACACACACACAACAACATATTGCTGTTTATCACTATACAGTATATTGTTATATTGATGCATATAAGATTAATTAATTAAATATCATTCTTCCTTGCATTCATTTAGTGAAAAACAGGAGAACATGCATTGATCGTGATTTGTACAGCCCAAATAACAATACACAGAGAAGCATAGTTTAAAGTTTAAAGTTAAACTTAAAAAAAAAGATCAAATTTGAGGATTTATTATTTTTCTTCATGAAAAAACATTATCACTTAACAGCTTTTTGTATCTGCATTTCTTTCTTTCTTTTTTAAAGCTACACTATCAACCTGGTCTCATAGTGAAAATGTGACTCTATAAATGTTTTTTTTCAAAACTTGCTAGGTGTCTCCAGGTACAATTCCCTTTTATTCACTTTCACTCAAATCATCACTTTTAATGGCTGATTATGACTTTATAAATACTTATGTTTCTCTCTTTTACTCAGACCCTGCTATTTTATGATATCCACACACTTTTACTCAAACACATCTTTTGAAAACCTTTACATTTTAATGCTTGTATTACAGTGTAACATCCGAGGCTGTTACCCATCCTACCAACCACCAGAGGGAGTCCTCTCTCGAATAGTGATCACCAATTTCTTCTCTGCTCATTTCCTGTTTACCTCCATTTATAAATATCCTTTCATCTCCATTGTTCATTGCAAAGTATTGCCAGTTTACCCTGCCTTACCAAGCGGTTTTCCATTGCTATTGCTGATCGTTTTCATGTTATGATCATTGCCTGTTTTGTTTGCCATGTTGGACTGTCTGTTTGGTATATTGGATTTAACCGCCTGCTTAAACGACTACATCTATCTGCCTGCTGATTTGGATTGTTTGCTCGTGTTCTTTAAACTTCCTGCACATGGATCCTAACACCATCTCCATGGTCAGTTCATTACATACAGACTCACCTATATATATACATTTATTCCACCATGATTAGCTTGCGTGGTAGCTCACCTGATAGGGCGTTGGGCTTAGAGTCGGACGACCGTGGTTCAAGTTCAGCCATGAACTCAAGCTGACATGTGACATTACAGAATCATAGAAGCAGCACAAAATGAGGTGGTTGAAGGTGGTCAAATGTTCTTTTTCATTTTGCTTCTGCATTTTAAATCACTAATGTCTAGATTTAGGCATTGATAGTTAAGGATGTCTTTTTAAACTTCTCGTATATATTTTAAAACACTAATGGTTAAGTTTAGGCATTGATTTTTTAAGAATGTCTTTTTAATGTCTCTATATTTTAAAACACTATTGACACAGCCATTGACCCATAAATAAAAATAAAAAAAATGGCACTTTACAGCAGGTAAACAACTTCGCCAAACAGTTAAAAACCGCAAAAAATCCATGAGGAGAGTGATTTTACGGCACTGCTGAAGAGCTCTTGCACTCGCTTTCTGCTTCTCCGACACTCTTGCGACTCTCACCACAGCCGGACCTTCTTTCTGAGCTTACGGACATGACATAAACATGCAAAGACGAATGACGTATGCCTGTGATTTTGTGGCAAATCCATCCCAACAGACCTAAATAATCTCTATTGAAGATAGGCAAAAACATGGTTTGGAAGACAGGTTGTTGGTATATTTGCTCATTAATTAAATTGTTTATTTCGAACAAAAAATAAATCTTGCATAGCTTTAATGTATGCTTTTTTTATGAAATGACATTTTGAGTGATACAACACTCTGTCAATGAGACTGTCGCAGACAAGAACCCTCAAGAAGCTTTCACCTCTGCAGATTTTAAATGACAAGGCCCTGCAGCAACAGGGCAACCAATTTTAACCTGTCAGTTAAACACATATGAAGAGCAATTGACTCATCTGTGACTGCAAATTAAATATGGCTGTGCTGAAAGCCAGATGGCTCTATGCTGTAGAGTTATTCGCATGGCTGTGATTTAGTCACAAAATTTTAACCAGTCAACTGAAAATGAGAAGTGTCTTGATTTGAAAAATTCTTCAAGAGGTTTCTGTTTGTGAGGTGTTGACACAAGAATAACTGCTGCAAATTGTCTGCACAGTTTATAATGAGCGCTATCTATCTTAAACGTCAATACTTGAGAGATGTCAGACTTTCAAGAACAAATACTCTTTTGCTGCCTCTTTTTCAAGCAGAACTGCCGCTTTGTGGCAGTTTTGGATGGCAGCCCTACAAACAGGTTTGCAATACACCTTTTGGAATGTTATACAAATAGAACGCTGTGTTTAATAGGACCACCAAAGATGAAAGGTGGCCAGAAGTTGGTTTGATTTATAAAACATTAATTGCAATTGAAGGTTTCACAGGTATACAGTAGCAACACATCCTGTACATTGAGCAAGACAAACATTTATGCATTGGTTGCAAACCTGATCATGACAACACCTTTGTCTATCAGTGGGATTACAGAAATTTTTCAAAGCTTGAGTTTTTCATTCAGTACCACGAAAGAGGAAGAAAATGGCACTTTTATGTTATATTACACTCTTCTTCAAAGTCTCGGAGTAAATTATCAAACAATGGATTATCTACTCTTATAACTGACATTATAAGAAAGTATGATTTTTTTAAAAAAATTTTATAAAAAAAAGTCTTAATTAAAGATCCTTTGATATAGAATTTCCTTATCACTGTTCCACAATAGGAGCATGAAGCAGGTAGCTTTGATTTCATGAACAGCACCTCTACCTCAACAACAGTTCCAAAATGAGAGATGCAAGTGGTTTTCATGAATTTTAGCTTATTATACCAGTTATCTCAGTTACTGCATACTAAGCCCTCTACTTTGCTCAGGCTGTTAAAAATAAATATGTTAGCACAATCTGTGCGTCAAACACTTATGGCTTACTTATAATTCCACATGATAAACATACTTGTCCTTGAAATACACCTTTATAATGTTGTTATAGCTGCAAATTACTGCACCATTATAAAATATTACTGTGAATGCTACATTGGTATTTTTTAATATTAATTATTTTATTTATTTACTAGAGCATTATGAATCTAATGCACACACAGAACAGTTTGGAACCAGACCGTTTTCAACCACATATCTATGCAGGAATTGCTTGAAATGGCAAACAGTTTGATCCTTTATATTTAAATCCTTTAAAAGTC
Organism: Myxocyprinus asiaticus; assembly: GCF_019703515.2. NCBI lineage: Eukaryota > Metazoa > Chordata > Actinopteri > Cypriniformes > Catostomidae > Myxocyprinus > Myxocyprinus asiaticus. Next base: position 13,029,946 of record NC_059385.1, on the reverse strand, counting down.
TTGATATTTACATTTTGTCTGTCACTATGGTTACAGGTATTACTGAAGATTATTGCGAGTTAGAGAAGGCGATTTAATTTTGTTACCTGATTAAATAGGTGTTGTCACTCCTGTACCATAGTACAAACTGTCTGAGCACGTGTTGAAAACAGAATGAACACAGTAGATATAGTAGCCTGATTTAAACTCACAACCTAGATTTATTTTTGTAGAAAGTGATGAGCACCATTATATTCTGATACTGATAATGTTTTATCAGGGGAACTGATCTTAATGAAAGGAACCAAAAACAATTTCTATAATTATAGGGTAATTCAATCCCACATATATTATTAAATGGTGTCTGGTAAAAATTAAATTATAGTGGCACACTTGGAGAGAAAAAAGTTATATATTACCAAGAAAAACAGGACATGAATGAAGCAATGAAAGTCTTTCATTTAAAACAAACAAACACAAAATGCATCAACAACTGGATCGAAATAACAGTGCTTGCAAGGAAGCAAAAGAATAGTGGATATGTAGGTTTTTGGCATTAGTTCAGCAGAAATTAAAAGCTGCATCAGCAAGGGTTGTAGATTTGGCTTGAAAATGAAGCATTTACATATTTCCATTGATCATGATGCACCCATGTGCATCATTTTGCTTAAAATCTGTAATTCATGATGCAAATGGTTTGATAACAACTTTACTGTCATTTTAAATGCTGAAATGTATCAGTTTGAGTCAATAGGAGAATTTCAAATTTAATCTTAAATTTCTTAAGTATGAAGTGAACAAAGAAACTTTACAATAAAGATATGCACTTTAACATTTGTTTGCACAACAGTTCACCTGAACTTACAATGGAGAATACTTTCATAGCAATTATTAATCTTGGGTAATGTTAACATCTACTTATACTAATACATTTTAACATTAAAAGTTGTATGTTAACATTTGTAAATTAATTTTGAACTAACAATGTACAATAGAATATTTATAAATTAATAAACAAGATTAATAAATATTGTAAAAACAATTCAGTGTTAGCTCATGGCACCTAACACGTTAACTAATGTTTACATATAGAACCTTATTGTAAAGTGTTAACATTTACAAACATAAATTAATATATAAATAGCACACATAAGGCTTAAATTATCTATAAAACAATGTTTGATTGTGTACATTATGAAACTGAATTAATTGCAAACTTTTATCTTTGGGGTTTGAATTTTACAACAAACCTAACCAAAATGTTTGTGGATTATCAATACAGTACTGCCTTGCAAGCACTGTAATAAGAGTAAAATGTCCAGCATCTTTGGAGACAAAAGCATTCCAACTCACACAGTGGCATTCCAATATAGAACTAGTTAGAACTAAACTCTGTTAACCAGCAAGACAGAGACAGAAAACCATTATTTCTAGAGCAAGACAAAGAGGAGTTCAAGCAACATAAATCTCAGTATTTGAAAATAATGGTCACTTCCACCCTAAAGAGTTGAATTGCTCTAGCCTACCAGATTGTTCAGTTCTGCAGGATAGAAATCTGAACAATCACTCATCCCACTGTGTCAGTATGTGTTCTAGCTGGAGAAAGAGAGTGATTTAGTGCTTTGGTGTGTGTATACGTGTGCACAAACATCCAGAGAGTGTCCCATTACATTCCAGGCACAAAGCCACTTGGAGCTCTCACTTAAGCCATAAACACTGTTTTCACAGATTTGTGAGGACACATATTATCTCTCTCAGAGCATCCTATCCAGTTGATTATTGTTTTCAGCACAGCTCTTAACCCAGGCAATCATGGCTAGGTGTTTTGAATGTTGAAGTGGCTTATATTTAGCAGGCTAAAGCAAAACACTGCTAAACATAAAAGGCCTTCTATGATACATAACTGAGCTCTTATAGTGACATGATATTAGTTGGGGTGGTATTTTCTTCTCCAAGGTTTGTAGGAGCTCTCTACCCGTCAACTGATAAACAAGATATATTGTTGAGTAAAGTCTTGCAAACTACAAGTTACTCATAAAGTAGAGTAACTTCCGTCTAGCTACACATAATAGATTACGAGAGAGTGCTGTGTTTATTTGTTTATTGCAATCGGAGAATTATTTCACACAAAAATGAGGATCTCACTTAGAGTGGGAGAATTTGAACAGATCAATTGTCTGTCTTTAATATACATTTGAAAAACACCATTAGTTATATAACTTAGTGAAAAACATATGGATGAACATCCCCAATTAACTAAGTATTATATTATTTTGTAAAATTGCTTTAGCTCCCTTGGCTGTAAATCTGTGCATGTCATGCAATATAACATTAAAACAACCCAGTCTCATAGAATGGACGTGACTATTACTACATTTTTGCAAACTGACTTATACCTTAAAAACCTCATCTAATTATGACACCATTTCACACTCTTTTGACTGCAATTCTCACTCCTGAGGCGTCAAATATTGCCGCTTGTGCAAGAGCATAGCGCGTCAATCTACAGACGCCAAAAGTACCCTCTGGCATCTGTTTCCGACGCATGCAGCAGAGCAGTCTAAAAGGGAGGCCTCACTGTCAATCTTCAGATAGTGTGTTTAACCGTAATTTGTTTTGTTATACTTATAAATATATTAGTGTGGTTACATTACATAATCATATTGATTATTTTAAATCCCCTTAACCAAACCCATTCCTGAACCTAACCAGTTATCATCGATATAAAACAAGTAAGAGGTTTCATGTTTAACATCATTGATATTGGTTAGGTTCAGGAATGGGGTTGGGTAAATTTAGTAACAATACATTTATATTATACTATCTTATAGATATTTTTAAGCACCTGACCCCACCATTATGCCTAAACCTAACTAATTCTCAACAATATTAAAGACATAACAAGTAGATAAAGTACAGTCATAATAATTTATTTGAAATAAAAATGATACAAAAGCACTATAATAATATTCCAAACCATATGATAGCATTGAGTGAGGAACAGAGTGAAACCGAAGATTTTAGTTGCTGAAAATCTCCCCCCTCCAAACCAATGGCATTTGACATCGCTGATGCCTTCATGTGGCAGCAATTTTTGAATGCGTTAGAACGAGATGAGTGCGGGATGTGTTACGCTGGGGGACTGCAATTGTGGAATAAAAGCTTACATTTGGGTCTGTTCTTTACACAAAGCAATTGGAAGTCATAGAATACACTTGGAACCGAACAGGTCACCTTCAGCAGAGCAGAATGTGTACAGAAAACAATGGATTAAACATTAGCCACTGCGAACTAATAAATGCTGCTGATTAAACATTACCATTGTGAATAAACGTGGCTGATAAAATTGTACCCCAACATATAATTTCACGATGATAAATATTCAATGCCCCTTGTGTCAGTCTTTGACAGCAAACATTTCTCATTGAAAGCAGCAATGTGCTAGCCGGATGCAACGGAAACTGACGCCAAAGGCTGCTTTTGGCGTCCACCTGTTGACGCGCTGGGCTCTTGCACATGCGGAAGTATTTGACGCCTCTGGAGTGAGAAGGGGTTGGCAGCCAAACATGTAATAAGACACGTAATTTCATTTTGCAAAAATGTTTCCTTGTTCACGTTATGTTCATGAGACCAATCTGCATAAAAAATGCAGCATTTTGTCCAGCTACACTACTACTTCTTGGAAAAGTAACATGTTACTAAGGTTACACTACTTTGAAAATATCGGAGCTACTTTAATGCTACTGAAAAATGTCGTTAATAGCATCCCTGCTTTTGGTTAGTTACTCCCCAACACTGGTTGAGTACTGGCCAAATGGTTAGACTCAAGCAGTCTTTGTGTGCCAAATATTTGAGAGGCTGTCAACCAGTAGGTTATCCAGTGTAGTCCTATTGAAAGTCTTTGAGAAAACAAGAAAAAAAAAGTCTTGGTGTAAAAGTTTGCTAATTTAAATCAAAGTCAATGGCTGTGTCTCATTTGGAAGGCTGCATCCTAGTTAGGACGCGTCCTTTGAAGGCTGCAGTATACCGAGTGTCCTCCTTTAAACAAGCCTCGTTTAAACGAGACAGCCTTTGTAGGACAAACAGAAACGGAACATAACATGGTTGCTATGACAGCATGACACTCTTTAACAAGCCTGAGTGCTTTGAGTGAGAAGGGAACAAAGTCCCTTTAGAAGGGAATGTATGAGGTACATTTTAGGAGAGTTATAATGATGTAAAGAGAAAAGAAAATAGATTTTACAGGTGTATTTTTAGTCTTAATACTTTATTTTAATTATATATTAATATAATTATACATATTATATACTCTGCACCCATCAACTGAGGTACTTCAACTTGGGAATTAACATTCCTTGCGTTTGAACATCATATTTACGGGCAAATTGGCGTGGTTTTTTTAGACATTTCCGTTGAAACAAAGAATTGTGGGTTGTGAGTGCCCACGAAGGATACACCTCATGCATCCTCCGAATTCCCGTGAAAGAAGGTCACATTCGAAGGCTGCATTCGAAGTGTCCTACTCGCTTTTCTGAAACGAGACAGCCTCAATGACGTATGCGGCCGACAAATGCGACCTCCAGAGGACGCATCCTTCCAAATGAGACACAGCCAATTGCTCAGAGGCACACCTCTAGTTTTTAATACTGAAACAAAAATCAAAAATCCAAACATAAATATTTCACTTCACATCAACAGCCACGCATAGTTGCTAGCTTTTTTTCTGAGATGAGACATCTGGCAGAAACAACAGCTGTGAAATTTAAAGATCAAACATTTAATTTCACTGAATGTTGTGTGAAACACCTGCGATCAAATATGTCATGTGCACTCAACATGACACTGATGTAAAAATAGATGTTGTCTGAGGTAGTAGGAGTTTTGGCAGATGTGCTTGAGGGAAAGAATGTAGATTCAACATTTAAAATTCTTAAAGTAACACTAAAACCACTGACATTGATATGCTTATTGTACACTTAAGTCTAATAATTTGTCCGTGGCTACAGTGGCCCCCAAAAATGTTTGGGCACTTAAAGGAATAGTTTGACCAAAAATGATAATACATTCTTCATTCCTTATGCCATCTCAAATTTGCTTGACTTTCTTTCTTTTGTGGAAGTTTTTTTTGTTTTTTTGGAAGGATGTATGGGGTGTTTTTGTCCATACAATGCAAGTCAATGGGATCCAAAACTTTCAAGCACCAAAAAAGGACATACAGGCAACATAAAAGTAATTCATACAACTCAAGTGGTTTAATCAATGTCTTCTGAAAAGTTCTGAGTGGTTCTGGGTGAGAACAGACCAAAATATAACTCCTTTATCACTATAAATCTTGACATCTACAGTCATACGTCATTCATATTGACAGAAAAATCTTTGTTTGTGTTCTGCAGAAGAAAGTCGTACAAGAGTTTGAGATGGCAAAAGGATGAGTAAATGAAGAGAGAATCATAATTTTTGGGTGAACTATTCCTTTAACTGTATGAATGCCATTGCATTAGATATCAAATATTTAACCGAGTGGCATCTGCAAATAAATAGTTTGAGACCTTTACTCAGAACTAACTTTTCTTAGCCATTCTTTTCTTTGCAATTACTTTTAACCAACTGGTCCCAAGGTCTTTTTTCAGTGGATGTATGAAGTCAGTTCCCCTCAATTTCACACAGGTGTCCGAGCAGAGTAACCACAGGTTTAGTTAATCACATTACCTGTGATGTTTCACTAAGTTTGACTACTGGAAAGTGTCCAAATAATTTCTGAATTATAACAGTATATCTATTGTTTTATGATTTAAAACCTAGAAAACGTGTTTTTATGAAATGTTTTTTTTTTTTTTTCTTGAGAAGTGTACTTGTGCTATGTTTCTGTAAAATAAATGTAACTTATGATATTTTGTTATATAAAGCAGTGGCAGTAATTTTTAAGTCTGGTTTGAGTGTCTAAACACTTTTTGCAACCACTGTATAATTATACCCTTGTGGATTACTATGATGCATCTTAAAGGTTTCACAATACATATTAGCATCTCGCATACACCACAGAGTATATTACATACTGACAATCACTCAGTTCTTTGCTATAACCGAGACCTCAATATCACAGATCCCTGGTGGACAAACACAATCTTAGAGAAAGGAGACTATCTGGAGCGTATCAGAGATGCATCAGAGTGCACAACCAGCGAGGGACTCTTTTAGGTCCATACTAACATGCTCCATTTCATTCACATCTGCACCAGCCAAGGGCAGGTAAATAATGCATAAAAGGTGTGGGAAGCAGGGTCAGAAATTAACCAGGGCTTGGAACTAAAATGCCACCAAGAGTGACAAAAATTCTGCCAATATTTAAAATACACCCCCATACTGAATTCCCTTGTTACCAAACACTTGATACACAAAAATACCCCTTAAAATAATTTCCAGGGGGCAAATTTTGCCCAGACACTGGTGGGAGGTCCATCTGTGTGATTGTTTTATTTATTTATTTATTTATTTATTTTAATTTAACATTTGAATAGACTTGTCATTACAAGGTTTCTCAGACAGACTAACACTAACTTCGAAAATCATACTGATATAAATCAACCAATAAGACAATCAATAAATAATGTAAGACATATCAATAATAAGCATCATATGAGTGCATATGTAAGCTGGTGAAAGCGATAGTATGACAGTGCAATGCGTTCAGCTTCTGTAATAAATCATCCAAGCTGTAGCACTGCAGAAAAATGAGTCATCTGCAAATGCTCGCGTGTATGTGCTCTTCCTTACACGGTCTGTTGTCATGCGCTGCCAATTTCTTTCACCATTTCTTTTATGGGAGGGAAGGATATTTTATGAAAGATGAGTTAACCGTACATCTATTTTCATTTCTACGTCTGATTGTAAACCACAAGCAAGGTTCTACTCTGCATGTGGCTCTTATCAGGCCACTGTCACCTGTTGACTCAAGTTCTCCGAAGTAATCTGAGAGGAAACATTGCCATTAAGAGCCATTGGCAGAGAGGGTCTATCTGAGAGAGAAGAAAACATGTTGTTTTTCTTAAATTGTCCCTCATAAAAATGCTCTGGGCATCCTTGTCCTCTTGAGGCTTATCAAATAAGCACTGCTCGTTTGTGTGATTTGATTATTTCTTCTGCCAGGTTTGAACCTGGACCATGGTAGGCAGCAGGTGGTGTCTGAGAGAATTTCACCCTGTTTATGAAATACAGGACATTTAATTTTGTGCCTCAATTTTCTTTTCATCCACTCTGTCTAGACACTTTCCACTTCAGTTCTCAGAATGTGGGTTATTTCATTTTTGTGATTTGTGCAACAAAGCTCAATTTTACCTTTTTGAGTGCTCATTGTCATAGAACAGTAATGCTGAAAGGCAGGGGCTGCAACCATATGCAATCAATGAAAGTTGTCCATGCATTGCATTACTCCAGACAATACATGCTGATTTGTGCTCTCTTAATAGTGCTCTACTGCTGGCTACTGCACAGCACGAGGATGTCTGGCACTGCTGCTATGACAACAGCATGCTTTTTTTCAACTTATCCACCATTTTTTCTGAACGTAGAAGTGTTCCATGAGTCATAACAGAAGTTTTGTTTTACGGTCTCCAGTGTTTTCACTCACATTGACATACTGTATGTTTTTAGAATATAATGTGATGTTTAGCATATTACATTTTTACAAATTGGCAAATAAAAAAGCTTGTGCCTCCATAGAGCCAATACTTTACAGTTGGAGTTCTTTGTAACCTGACACAGCGTCTAAAAACCTGGCGCTCTTGCGTGAGGTGCTAAACAAACAGCGAGATGTGGCGCAACTGGGAAAAACGTCAGTATAGAGCATGTCCACATAGGGAAACAATTTTAAAAAGTACGGACAGACACACACACACACACACACACACACACACACACACACACACACAAACAAATAACAAAACCAGCAAAAATAAATAAATAAATAAATAAATTGTGTGAATGATCCCTTATCCACTGTTTTCCTAACCAACCACTTGGCGGCAGGCGCCATAATGATTCTGATTGCTGCTGGACTGTTTTCTGGTCTCTATAAGAAGCAATTTTTAAACAACTGTAACAGGGCCTGGGTAGCTCAGCGAACAAAGATGCTGACTACCACCACTGGAGTCGCGAGTTAGAATCCGGGGTGTGCTGAGTGACTCCAGCCAGGCTTCCTCAGCAACCAAATTTGCCTGGTTGCTAGGGTGGTTAGAGTTACATGGGTTACCTTCCTCATGGTCACTATATGATGGTTCTCGCTATCGGTGGGGCGCGTGGTGAGTTGTGCGTGGATGCCGTGGTGAATAGCATGAGCCCCCACATTCGCTAAATCTCAGCTGTAACGTGCACAGCAAACCACGTGAAAATATGCACGGGCTGATTGTCTCAGAAGTGGAGGCAACTGAGATTTTTCCTCCGCCATCTGGATTAAGGCGAGTAACTGCTCAATCATGAGGAATTAATGAGCTTTGGGAATTTGGCATGCCAAATTGTGGCGAAAAGGGGATAAAAACAAAAAACAAAAAAACAACTGTAACGAGCGAACCAGAACCATTTTAGGTGTTAGCAGGTTGTCAAATTAGTGGTCGATTGTAGGATCCTGCCCAGCACGAGCATATCTAGTGCCATGACAACAGCGTGCTTTTTCCAACTTGTAAGGCTCCGTTCACACCAAACATGTTTGTGCGTCCATCCCCACTAATTATTAATTGTTTTCCACTGTAAACATGTGGTTATCTACCTTTTGGTCGCTATATGATGGTTCTCGCTATCGGTGGGGCATGTGGTGAGTTGTGCGTGGATGTCGCGGTGCATAGCATGAGCCCCCACATGCGCTAAGTCTCAGCTGTAACGTGCACAGCAAACCACGTGAAAATATGCACGGGCTGACTGTCTCAGAAGTGGAGGCAACTGAGATTTTTCCTCCACCATCTGGATTGAGACGAGTAGCTGCTCCATCACGAGGAATTAATGAGCATTGGGAATTTGGCATGCCAAATTGTGTAGAAAAGGGGATAAAAACAAAAAACAAAAAACCAACTGTAATGAGCGATCCAGAACCATTTTAGTTGTTAGCAGGTTGTCAAATTAGTGGTAGACTGTAGGCTCCTGCTCAGCACGTGCATGTCTAGTGCCATGACAACAGCGTGCTTTTTCCAACTTGTAAGGTGCCGTACACACCGAACATGCTTGTGCGTCCATCCCCACTAATTATTAATTGATTTCCACTGTAAACATGCGATAGCCGTACGCCTTTGACCGGTATTGAGCCGTGTCTTGCCATTTTTTCAGCGTCTCATGCAGGAATGCCGTGTTTTTTTTAGACGCCGTATATAACTACTGGGTGGCGCCATAATGACTCTGACTGCTGGGGGACTGTTTTCAGATTCCGGTCACCATGAGAAGCAATGTAAAAACTACCATAATGAGTGATCCAGATGGAGAACAACAAACTTTTTAGTGTAAGATGGAGTAAATTGAGGTCAGGCACAACTTGAGCAGTTGTTGGCTGTCATATCAGTGCTCCAGTGTAGGCTCCTGCCCAGCACGAGCATGTCTAGCACCATTATAACTGCAAGCTTTTTCCAACTTAATCCACATTTTTCCTTAACGCAGAAGTGTTCCACGATTCGACTGTTGTCAGTTTCCGGCCTTCAGTGTTTTCACACGCATTACCGTATATTCTTAATGGGTAATGTAATGTTTAAGGTATTTAATTTGTAAAAATTGTCAAAAAAACATGTGGCTGTATAGAGCCGATTCTTCACAGAATTGAGATGACCATTTTTTATTGACTGTGCTTCACCTGAGTGTGAAGAAGATGACATGAAGCGATGGTCTGAAGTTAGTTACGTTTATATCATTAACTATGAAACTAACTTTGAGTTGTTACAATAGGCAACAACAGCAGCCAAGTTGAGCCTGAAAATCATTTTTATTCCCAAAATAATAATAATAATAAAAACTTAAATGGTTGTTGTTCTCTGTCTGGATATGGCTCGTTTTGGTACTTTTTACATTGCATCTCAAGACCAGAAACAGAAAACAGGCAGTTAGAATCATCATGGTGCTGCCCAGAGGTTGCTCAGGATTGGATAAGGGGCCATACACACACCGAAAGTGTTATTTCATTTGTTCCCGTTATTTTTTTTTTAATTATTAGTGTGTGTGTGTGTGTGTGTGTGTGTCCCCACAAGGATAGTAAAACCTGAGATCACCTACCTTGTGTGGCCCAGCCAGCGGTCCCCACGAGGAAAATGGCTTATTAAACATATTAAAGGATGTTTTTTTGAAAATGTAAAAATGCAAAAATGTTTCTGTGAGGGTTAGGTTTAGGGGTAGGGTTAGGGGATTCAAATTAGGCCATCACTAGATCTGTATAAAATCCATAAAATGCATGGAAGTCTATGGAGAGTACCCACAATGATATAAAAACAAGTGTGTGTGTGTGTGTGTGTGTGTGTGTGTGTGTGTGTGTGTGTGTGTCTTTGACCGTTGCGCCGCGTCTCGACGGTTTTATCAGCGTTTTTTCGACGTGTCAGGTTAAAAATAACTTCAACTGTTAAATACGCGTCCATCTGCGTTCTGCTAATTATTATTATTATTATTATTATTATTATTATTTGAGTGAACGGCCCCTTGTTAGTTCTCTACTGCAGGCTACTGCTCAGCACGAAGAGGTCTCGCGCCGCTGCTATGACTACAGCGCTCTTTTCCCCAACTTATTTGTGCAGCGGAACTGATATATATAAAAAAAAAAAAGTAATGCGCGTTTACAGCCTCCATTCACAGTAATCTCTCCAGCAGCCTCTGAAAGAAACCAAGTAGCAGTCCCACCGGAGGGATACTTTTTTTCTTTTTCTTTTGAGAAAAGCGTGTCGCTCAGACTCATACTGTACACGCATTGACGAGCCACAGACATTCTCCATATCTGTTCACGCACAGCTGGAGTGACATTTTGGGCACGTTCATTGGCTTTCGGCTCTGCAGCTTTCACTTTTTAAAGTTTGAGACCGCAGTTTCAGTGGGGGAAAAGATGGATTTTTAATGCGAATTTTAATGCATTTGGATCTAAGAAACCAGCACAGCTGAATTTCATTTCATTCATGCATTTTTATTTTATTTTTGTTCCTTTTCAATGCCGCATATGACAGCGCGGCGCAGACATAGATAAGCTCTCTGTACTTTTAAGTAGGGATTTTGCTGTGTACAGTACCTGCAGTGGAAATCTGGATTAACAGATGAACTACAATGGCTAGCTAACGCGTTCCTCTCTGGGACTGTACTGCGTGTCCGACGGATTTACAGTGTCTGGTCCATCAGAAAAACTCCCGAGATGAAGATAGTTGTGTGTGGATGCTGCGCAGCGTCCTGGAGGAGATGTGTGGTGATATGTCTCAGACTGCTGTTTCTTCTCCCCGCAGGTCTGCCCGTCCGCAGTCAAGGAGAATCCCAGTCCGATAACAAACAGATGGACAACATCACCGTCAGACAAGGAGAGACGGTCTTCCTCAGGTAGGCGGTTATGGTTTTGCATTTATCATGCTGTCAACTATTTTGGCAGGCATGGCAACGTGACGTTTGTCACCTGCTTTTCATCCATTTATTATTGTAAATGACATTTGAGACAAGACAAGTGTGTACGCTTTTGGTATAGTAGGCTATCACTTGATTAATGGTATCTGTAAGAAATATTCTAGCTTTATTAGTTTGTTTCAAACTGAAAAACAAAGTTTGAATGCTATTGTGCTTGAAATTATGGCAGGTTTTGAGCACATAGTGTAACACATTTAAGAAAATATGTTAATGAACTTCTAAAGTGGCCAAGACAAGAGTCAGGTAGATGAAACCAGTGTGGCATTTCACAAGTATGAAAATGTTGGCTATTATTACACGTTTTTTTTTTTTTTTTTTTGTGGTTATTATTTTAAGCAGTCTGTGTAACTTTAACTTAAATTAACTTAATTTGTATGGGTGTTTACTTGGTCCCCATAATCAGACCATACTCAATTGGTAAAATGATTTATAAATAAATTAAAATTTAGTTTTCATTCTAAAAATGCAGAAGTTTTTCTGTTAGTGTTATTGTTTGGGTTAGGGTTAGTCTGTAGTCGTTATAATTAGCTTTGTATAAAAAACAAAAAAAGTGCTTATTTAGATAGCAAAGTAATCTAAATAACAAAGATGTGTGTGTTTACACGAAAATTTTTGGGGTCTTCTACGTGTCTTAATGAAGGCACGTGAGCTAGCAACCTTCAGGATATTATCATGACTCATAGGATTACACCCACTTTAATAAAGCTTAACCTGTATGCAAAGATAGCAAAACATGGGGCCTGGGTAGCTCAGCGAGCAAAGACGCTGACTTTCACCCCAGGAGTCACGTGTTCAAACTCAGGGCGTGCTGAGTGACTCCAGCCAGGTCTCCCAAGCAACCAAATTGGCCCGGTTGCTAGGGAGGGTAGAGTCACATGGGGTAACCTCCTCGTGGTCGCTATAATGTGGTTCTCGCTCTCGGTGGGGAGTGTGGGGAGCGTGGTGAGTTGTGCGTGGATGCCACGGAGAATGGCGTGGGGCCTCCACACGCACTGTGTCTCTGCGGTGGCGCGCTCAACAAGCCACATAAGATGCGCAGATTGACGGTCTCAGATGCGGAGGCAACTGAGATTCATCCTCCGCCACCCGGATTGAGGCGAGTCACTATGCCACTATGAGGACTTAGAGCGCATTGGGAATTGGGAATTCCAAATTCGGGAGAAAAAAAGAAGAAAAAAAGATAGCAAAACATACTAGTGAAGGAGATCACAGATTGATGGTTTAATTAATGTATATATACAGTATCTGTCTGTTTTCATAGATGGGTAGATCTCATAAAATGCAGCTACTCATGTTCGGTTGTCTTAATATCAACTTGTCTTAGTTTGTTAGGAATAAACAAATTCAGAGGCCTTTTCAATGTCTTGGTAAAATTCCTAAATTGATGGAGAATGTTTATTTACATTGTTGATTATCGGATGAAAGCTGTGAATTATTCATTTTATTTTAAAAGCAATGCATTATTGCTTTTTAGTAAAGGCATAAAAATATAGGCTGTTTAGCTGTAAAGAGAGAGAAGATGTTATCATAGTCATGTGAGATGATAAAGCCAGTCAGGGCTGTAGAAACAATGTGGGGATACACATGAAAGGCATGGTATAAAACAACAGATATTTATTGGTAAAATGTAGAAATATTGATGATAGATTCTATTTGTAAATGCATTTGGTGCATTAGCAACATGATCATAAGGGAAGTTGGCATGTTGTTTCCGAGAGTTTCAGTACCCAAGGTTTGGACACATTATGCCCACTATCTAACAAGCACCATCTCCTATCAGACATTTTTGCATCGGCTCAAGCATCAGCATATAGAGAAACCCAGGTTTGGATCTCGCATTGAAACCAGGAAGTAATTGTGTTCTCATAATCAGTGGCGAGCATGATTCAGAGGTTGCATTTTTCCTTTTTATTTATTTTTTTGTATTTCTTTACTCCACTGATGGTTAGGTTTGGGGATTGGAAGGTTCAGTTTATAAAATATGCATTCCTCTTAACTGGATTAAATCCTGTACAGCTGAAAACAACTCGCTTCACAATTAACATGGAGCCCAACATCATATGCCCAACAACATTCACCACCTTGACCACTGGGGGCAGCGTTTCGAATTTGAGTAGTCTAATAGTTATACCCCTCTAGTGAGATTATACATTAGACAAAGCAGTTTCACTGATGCATTGCCACTCATTTTGACAGCCGCACTGTTTACAGTTATGGGTGTCATCATACCAGCCGCCCAAGGTGAGGTTTTCAGTCATATCTCCCCCTCAGGTGAACATTAGCAGAAAACTAGCTCTGGCAGTTCCAGACACGCTTCGGCCGAAACATAACAAGGCTATTACATAAAAATAAGATTCATTGCGTAAATCATCAACAGCGTGGGCCTATTTAAAGCCCTCTTATAGAATTATGTGACAGAAATTGAGGGTTTTTTATGGCAGTGTGTGGGTGTTGAAGTGTCTGCACTGTCTGGAGAGGATTACAGGATATGGTGGTTTACTGGTTAGACGTCAAAGAGGAGTTCAAGTTTAAAAGGTGATACTGATGAGCTACAGACATATATAGAAACACAAGTAGACATTTAAAATTAACATTCACTCATTAACAAGCCATGCAAACGAAATTTGCACAGGCAAATGTGGATTTCTTTCCTGTGGAAGTTGGGGCTTTATAAATAGCCATTAGCCTTTTGTTGACGCCAGAGCCATGAACATAATTTGCTACTTGCTATCACTAGTCAAAAGAATTTGATTGGATGAAATGTGAGTCCTCAATTTGTTTTGTCCGTATTGCTAAAAGAGATAGAATGTACATTTTAATTGCATATATCTGCTTAAAGTTTATTTTGTCACCGTCTAGGAGTACACTAGCATATTGATGGCCACGTCCACACTAATACATTTTCATGTGAAAATGCATTATTTTTACTGGACTTATGCCTCACCTACACTAGAATGGTGTTTTCCTCAACCAAATATAGAGACTTTCGAAAAGGCTCTCCATAAACGTAGGCAACCTTTTTTAAAATTTAAATGGATTAGTATGGACGTGGTAGACATTCCAGAACAGCTAACATAGCACCGTTTATGAGGACCATAACAAAAACAACCAAGAATTTCACTTCAGTTTTAAGTCTAACATAGTTGGCCACAGATTTGAGGGAGTATCCAAACAGGCCTGTTTTCCATTGAGTTTTGTGATTGCCATGTTTGAAAATCTGTTTGTAGGGGGACCAGGAAAGTGATAACTTTTGAGACAAATGCCTGTTTTGCTTGTTGCAAAAATAAATCAGCTGTATCAAATGAAAAAAAAAAAAAAAAATAATGTCTATAATGGTATACTGTCTCAGTGAAAATAAACAATCCCAATGCATTATCACACAAACTGTCAAACTTAATGAATTTTCGCATGCTGCTTCCTAACTCTCTGTGGTTACAGTTTATGGCCAACCTTTTCTCACAATGCTATTTTAAAGCTGTGAAAATACTTTTGAAACTCCATCCTTGAGAAAGATATTAACAAATTATGCTTAAAGGAATAGTTCACCCAAAAATGTAAATTTTGTCATTATTTACTCACCCTTATGTCATTTCATAGTCACATTACTTTCTTCCTTGGAACACAAACATTGAAAAATCTTTAGATTGTTCAATAGGGGTTTCACAAGGGTCCATTTTATGCCCCTTATACTGTTTAGCATATATGTTAATGATTTAATTTCAGTTGCTCCAGGGGTTCAAATGCAGATGTATGCTGATGATACTGTCATCTATGTGCATGCAAAGTGGAAACATGAAGCTGCATCTTTACTTAAAGGAGACCTATTATGCCCCTTTTTACAAGATGTAATATAAGTCTCAGGTGTCCCCAGAATGTGTCTGTGAAGTTTCAGCTCAAAATACCCCACGGATCATTTATTATACTATGTTGTAAATTCCTCTTTTTGGGTGGAATCAAAAACACACTGTTTGCGTGTGTCTCTTTAAATGCAAATGAGCTGCTTTCCAGAAGAGGGCTGTGCCTTTAAAGCTCGTGCTTCGGATACTATAGCAACAACAAATCAGAACCAATATGACTGACACCGTAAATACCGGAGTTCAGCCATATATGTATGAGCAACCGTAAACAATGCAAAGCATAGGCATTTTGAGTTTGTGATAGTGCTTCTTATGTAGAAAATCACTTCCTGCCCTCCATCTGCATTTCACGCCACAGCAACGCAGTGACATGACGTCATGTGCAAACAAGCTATAACGACATAGGTCTGGTCTCCATGAATACAGTCAGAGACAATGGTAACTTTAGCTGCATTAGCCGTGGAATCAGCTAACAAGCACATTCGGAAAGGCGATTTGCAAACATTCACGAAATATAATGTGTGATACTTACACCTTCAGGATATAAAGCTGGAACACGAACAGATGATACTGATCCATGCTTGAGTGTCAAATTTTTTGAAAATCCTGCTTTATATTGATCCTCATTCACAAAGCAGTCCGGTGTAAAATGATTTGCACAAACATTCACAAATTTTGGTATGTTTTGTGGCACATTTTCTTCAAAAACAAAACTTGTCCACTGCGTCTTCAGTAGCTCTGATGCCGGGAGTACATGAAGACTCTTATGTTCACTTTTACAGCCAACAACAGAACACTTATGATGCTTACGAAGCTAAGACATTATTCTTCTCACTGTAGCTGCTCCAGTGCGGAAAAAAAATGGCGGACTGTGTGTAGATCACTCAGGGGAGGATCTATGATAATAGGGTGTGGTGTCAATTCCTAGACTCTGGTGTTTTAGTGAAGTTACATGGGTCAAAGTTTTTCAACTACTGAGTGTATTGGATGGATGCAGTACTCACTTATCACTTGTGGTTACTGAAAGGCCTGGGATTTATTGGCTTCCTTCTTGTATAGCTTTTTAATACCATTGAGAGCTGGTACACTGACCTTGTGCTGCTTGTTGAGGCTCAGAGTAGCTAATTTCCTCTTTCCCAGCATTTTGACTTAACACAGAACAGAAACGTCTCAGAGATTTACCTCAGCATTTTACTTTCTGTTAAAACAGTACAACAATCATGCATACCACCATTTCATGGCTGTTCCCAGAGAATACTGCATCCACGATTGTGGGATGAGTCCTAACCCACTCTTCCCTTTCAGTGATAAAATCTTCCAGCTACTTATCCACCTATCCTTGACAACTGATATATATCACTGTTGTTATCACCAGCCCTGGTGGATAGGAGCAAATCCCTGCAATTTCCTAAGAATCCACCAGGTTTAACCTGCATAACTCTGCAATATTCTCTCTCACTCTGAGAAAATATTGTGTGTATGTCTTTATTTAAAAGACCCGCTGAAATCAAAATTGGAGTTTTGTGGCTTTTAGTCTGTTAGTCTTGAGTGCACGGTGAAAAATAAATACTAGTAAATAAATGTTTTTTTTTTTTTTTTTTTTTTTGTGTGTGTGTGTGTGTAAATAAAATTTTATTTGGTTTCATATAAAAAAAAATTAAAAAAAAAAAAACATACAAAGATTTCATGGATACTACATAATAGTTGTCGACCGATATGGGTTTTTTAATAGCAGATGCCGATATCCAGAGATCAGGGTGGCCGATAGGCCGATACAATACCGATATATCACACAATATAATATAGTAAATAATAAACATAAAATTGCTAAAATGAAATAAAATAATAAACTCTTATTTAGCACTATATTTATTCAATTTCACACACAAAAAATAAATAAATAATAATATTGATTTTAAATGGTAGATAGCAGTTTCTTCAGATTTCTGTTTAGTCATCAAATTTTAGTAATTTATTTGCACATGAAGATATTGTTAATATATTAGGAAGAAGGACATAACAGTACATATAGTAGTCCAGCAACCATGGATGGCATGTCCACGTTAGCAGTCGCATTTACTCAAAAAATATCGAATCAAACCAATTGTGCATACAGTGCATAGTGAATAAGACATTTACTCATAGCGCACATGAAGCACTTTTACCTTGGGCTGCATCTGAAAACGTAGGCAGCTGACTTTGCTGCCTAATCAGTTAATGGCTTAACTGACAGCTGTTTTGAATGAATGGAACTCTTAAGGAAACTGGTCTCCGAACAGTTTGAAAAGCACCTTATTTTAGCTAGATACAGCCTTGAAATTGCACTCACGCGCTTCTGCGGATCCAGCACGAGCAGCAGTCTCCTGACAGTTTATACGGCCTGGATCGCCTGCTTGGATTGTCATAGACAGACCATCATGATTTGTGAATGAGAGGAACTTTTGATCCTGATCCTGAAGTTTTGATTCTGGCTGATAGAATACGCGCATCAAAGGAAGATATTAGATGAGCGTTCGACAGGAAAAAAACGCTGGATTTTCGTGAGGTTCGTGAATCACATCTTTTTAGACAAGATATCTGCATATTTGCAGATAGCATATAATAGACGTTTTATTGATATTTGCCTTTTATCATTAGAAAAGTTACAGGGAACTGTTGAGGAGAGACTGTTAGAATATGTGCTTCAGAGGAAGATTTATGAGCACTCCACAGGATGCTGGATCTGCTGAAGTTGTGTAAGGTTGGTTTATTACATCTGTTTAAAGGAGATATGCACATATTTGCAGACGGTATATGATTTGCCTTTTTATCATCAGTTAAAAGTTACAGGGAACTGTTGAGGAGAGAGTTTGAGAATGAAACAGGCGAGCACTTTAACATTATGAGCTCAAACGTGTCTGCCGTGGCTCTGATATGTGGACCGTTTAAATGACACTGTGTTGCACACCGGTCTATTATTGTAGTTACACGATGGCATGTAACAACAAAACAAACCGTGACTGGCCGTTTACATGTCTCAGACGCTTCAAATGCAAGCAGGCGATATTTGGCGCCCTCAAGAAAAAAACCGGCCAAAAAAGGAACATTTTTCAGCCGATGCGATAATTAAAAAAAGTCCGAAGATCAGCCGATTTATCAGCCTCGGCGATATATCGGTCAACCACTACTACGTAATACAAAATAAAATAAAAGGCAAATTTGCATTTAAAATTGAAGTCTTTCTCTTCTGTGTAAACGGACCAAAATATTGAGGAATCATCTTCGAAGGGAAATATAAACATTATTATTTTTGCAACACAAATGTCTGATGTATTGTATGTCAATAACCCATTCTATGCTTACCTCGTTTAATTCCAAGCCCAATGTTTTCTTTCTTCCATGGGACACAAAAGAGGTTTTCCTAATAAAATCATGGTTTGATTTCGGGTTTAGGTTAGGGGTTAAACTTAGGAATCTTAAGAATACTTGTTCAAAACCCTGATGTTTCGCTATCTTTTGTGATACAAAAAAGTAATTTTTCTATTAAAATCATGCTTAAGTTTAGGGTTTGGGTAAGGGGTTAGATTTCATGGTTAGGTTTAGGTTTAGGGAAACTTTGTAAAAAAAATCATAATAACATTGTTCATTGGTGCATTTATTTTGTTCTGTGGTATTAAAAGTTGTATGTTTTCATTTGAACCAACTTGTACAATTTCTTATGTGTTTTCCATCTCGTACTAATTATTACGACTTGTCATGAGACCATAATATACAATATTTTTTTCCAATTAAATGATCTCTATGAGAAGCGGTAGTTCACCCAAAAGTGAAAATTCTCTCATTTACTCACCCTCATGCCATCCTAGATGTGTATGACTTTCTTTCTTCTGCAGAACACAAACAAAGATATTTAGAGGAATATCCAAGCTCTGTAGGTCCATACAATGCAAGTGAATGGTGAACAGAACTCAGAAGATCCAAAAAGCACAAAAAGTCAGTGGTTAAATCCAGGTCCTCAGAAGAGATATGATGGGTGTGGGTGAGAAACAGATCAATATTTAAGTCCTTTTTACTATAAATCTCAACCTTTTATCAGCCCCAACCAGTAGGTGGCTGAATGTGAAAGTCAAAGTCAAAGTGTAGATTTATAGTAAAAAAGGACTTAAATATTGATCTGTTTCTCACCCACACATCATATTGCCTTGATGTGTGTTCTGGTCACCATTCACTTGCATTGTATGGACCTACAGAGCTGAAATATTCTTCTAAAAATCTTATTTTTGTTCTTCAGGAGAAAGAAAGTCATACACATCTGGGATGGCATGAGGGTGAGTAAATGTTGAGAGAATTTACATTGATGGGTGAACTATCCCTTTAATTATAAATGCCTCCTGGTTATTATAAATTACCTTCAACTAGTAATAACGTGTTCATGGCTGTGATGCAAACTATTAGATATACAAAAGGATATTGGGTATTCAATATGTCCCACACAACTTTCTGTTTCAATAGTAAATAAGTAAAGAAAGAAATACAACTGCACTTTCTAGCAATTTCATGAGGTCTTTAATGCTTAACTAGATCATAATATCCTTTCAGTTAAGTTTTTACTATGATTTTTAAAAGCTAATATTCCAACACTTTATTCTCATCATAATGGTAAAAGTTCTTACAATGTTGACTTAACGCTGCTTCTCAGATCCTAAATAAAGGCACTAATATACAGTTTTGTATCGACAGAAGTATAAAATTTTTATCTGTCATAAAAAGGTCTTTCCACTCAACTCATCAGCTTAACTTCACTTCCTGACACTTTTCCCTCAAATCTTAGCAGTGATATCTCATGCTCACAAATCCTGATTCTTGCATAAAGCTCAAAGTTCTCGTCCTGTATTAACAGAACCCTATTGAATAATCAGATACTGAGAAAATCTGCTGCAGAGAAGGAAAGAGAATAAATACGAGAGGTTTGAATAGACTGCTGCTTTGGAGAAAAAATAAGTGCCTTGCTGATAAGATTGAGAGGGAGCTAATTTGATTTCACAGCCATGTGCTCAACATTATCTGTCTAATTTCACTTTCCTTTACCTTACACCATCATTCTCTTGTCTCTCATTAAAGCCTAATCATTTGAGCCACCATCACAGGGCCAGACAGGAGCATAGGGTGCTGTCACAATGAATGACCATCCAGACAATACAGAGACCCGGGATTAATCAGTATTTTGATATTTCAGAATGAATTTGCATTGCTAGAATGGAGCCGTACTTCAATCTGATTTATGTTTGGTTGAAAGGAGTTTGCGTCATGTCACCATTTCAACTTGTTGAAAGCAACTTTGGGCTTGTTTTTCATGAAGTTGCTTAAAAATGTGGGCTGTGGCGGGTTGAGATTTTGGGGGGCTGATTTCCGGAATACAGTTGTGTTTTTGGCTTGCTTCATCCCCATAGCCCAATAAAATGCCACCTACCACTAATTGCAACATAATGTTGTTTTTAATAACTAGTTTAGTCCTTTCCTCCTGTATTTTTGCCTTTCCAAGCCCTTCCCTTACCCCAATGATGGCTAAATATGCACTTTATTATTTAACCTTTCCCAGGTGTGTGTGTGCACAACTCCTGGGGTCTTAAATATATAAAAATTGAAGTCACTAGTTTAATGAGGTAAGTCGCATATTTTGGGCTGGTTTTGTCAGGTTGCTGGTTTCTCTTGTGAGATCTGGCAACATTGGTTTGCCTCCACTCCAGTAAAAGGGATGAAAGAGACACATCTGTTACAGAGTGTATTAGTGACAGCTGTTTGTCAGTTATTCCAATTTAAGCTGCCATCGTGGTGTAATGACATTGTGGAAGCTCTTTGGCCTGACCACACACCAACTGGGCCAACACCTTGATGTCTCACAGGCCATTTCCTCCTCACCAAAGTCATTAACCCCAGAGAGGACACTGGAACAACACAAAACAGAAGACAGTATTTAAGATGTAATCACACTATGCCCCAATTATTACTATTTTTATTGCAACCTAAAATCGTGAAGTGACACTATTCAAACATCTCAAACATTGCCTTTTGCTCTGTATTTTTAATATAAAATTGTCTAAATTTCTATAAATGTATCCCAGTTGATTCATTTCCAATTCCTCACTATGAAAGAAGTACTGTCTTTTTTGAGAAATTGCATTTTTTCAATATCCATTACTTCCCTTTGAGAGTAGAGATGAGCCACTTATGCAGACAAAATGTGCCACATGCCAAATTAAACAAACCCCAAATTACAAACACTGACAGAGAAATGACAAAGTCCGTTTGCTCGGTCAAACCATATTGTTCAAAACACTTTTGCTCAGGACTAAGCTCGCCCTATATATTTGAGAGGCTTTTTGTTGGTGAAAATCACTTTTCCTTCCCTATTGATTGAAAGAGGCATTTTAGCTTGCATCAGTTGTCTGTCTGGGACTCAGAATCTGAATCAGAATCAGAATGAGCTTTAGTGCTGTGTTCTCACGTACACAAGGAATTATTTTTGGTGATAGGAGAAACAAGTGCACACAGAACATTGCTGTGAGACACAGAATATAAATAGACATACAAATAATAGGACATATAACAGAATGGCATATGTACATGTACAAGTGGTAATGTATATGCAAGGTAGGGATATGTTCATTTATTGAATTAAATATGTGAATTTACATATGTACATGAGATATGTATTTACATTATTGCACTATGGGGGAGTTCTGATGCAGTTTAATTGTTCATGTGGAAAATGGCCTGAGGGTAAAAACTGTTCTTGTGCCTGGATGTCCTGGGGCTCAGTGCTCTGTAGCGCCAGCCAGAGGGCAACAGTTCAAAGAGGTTGTGGGCAGAGTGTGTGGGGCCCAGAGTGATTCTACCTGCACATTTCCTCACTTGGAGACGTACAGGTCTTGGAGGGTGGGCAGGGGGCACCAATAATCCTCTCAGCAGTCCTGACTGTCCTTTGTAGTTTCCTTCTGACAGTTATAGATGTACACAGGACAGACTCAATGACAGCCGAGTAGAACTGTCAGTAGCTTCTGTGGCAGGTTGAACTTCCTCAGCTGGTTAAGGAAGTACAACTTCTGCTGAGCCTTATTCACAATGGAGTCTATGTGGGTGTCCCACTTCAGATCCTGAGAGATGGTAGAGCCCAGGAACCTGAATGACTCCAGTGCTGTTCAGGATGGTGGGGGGGGGGGGGATTTCTCCTGAACTCCACTATTAGCTCCACTGTTTTGAACATGTTTAGCTCAAGGTTGTTGTGACCACACCAGACAGCCAGCTGATCAACCTCCCATCTGTATGCAGACTTGTCACCGTCACTGATGACCGTGGTGTCATCTGCAAACTTCAGGAGCTTGACAGTGGGGTCCTTTGCAGTGCAGTCATTCGTGTACAGGGAGAAGAGCAGTGGAGAGAGAAAAAATCCCTGAGGAGCACCGGTGCTAATAGTGAGGGTCCCAGATGTGAGTTTCCCCAGTCTCACTAGCTGCTGCCTACCTGTCAGAAAGCTGGTGATCTATCGACAGATTGGGGTGGGCACAGAGAGCTGGGTCAGTTTGGTTGAGAGAAGATCAGGCATGATGGTATTGAAGGCTGAACTGAAGTCCACAAATAGGATCCTTGCATAAGTCCCAGGTCTGTCGAGGTGTTGCAGAATATAATGCAGTCCCATTTTGACAGCATCATCCATAGATCTGTTTGCTCGGTAAGCAAACTGAAGGGGGTCCAGCTGGTGTCCAGTAATGTCCTTCAGGTAGCCCAAAACCAGTCTTTCAAATGACTTCATGACCACAGACCTGAGAGCGATAGGTCTGTAGTCATTAAGTCATGTGTTTTTTTTTTGTTTTTTTTTTTTTTTGGGGACCGGAATGATGGTGGAACAGTTGAAGCAGCAGTGAACTTCACGCTGCTCCAGAGATCTATTAAAGATCTGTGTGAAGTTGGTCAGCGCAGACTTTCAGACAGGCAGGTGAGACACCATCTGGGCCTGAACCTTTCCTAGTCTTTTGTTTCCGAAATACCCGGCACACATCCTCCTCACAGATCATAAGTGCAGATTGAGTAGCAGGTGGGGGGAGGAGAGGGGTTCCATAAGGTGTTGGTCTGTGCGAAGTGAAGATCAGACCAGGGGGAGGGGTGTGAGACTGGGCTTTTCAAACCTGCAGTAAAACACATTCAGTTTATCAGCCATTAGTTGAGTCTCTAGAGAGCGAAGGGGAGGTGTCTTGTACTTGATGTTTTTCAGGCCTTTCCACACAGATGCAGGGAAACATAAGATGTTGCCATTTTATGGAAATTCTAGTCCAGTTTTTGCTTCCTTTAAGTTTGATGTTTGAAGAGTACAATTCTCTGTGGAAAGACTTTTCGCTTGTGTTTTTTTGCTAGTTGTTTGATGTAATTACATTTTATTAAAAGATTTTTATAAATATGGAGTTGCCTATTTTACTTTTTTCTTTTCTAATAGTAAGGATGAGATCAAATTTGCCCATACCTTTCTGGTTGTGTTACGACTCATTCATGGGTATGTTTTTATTCTAAAGAAAAAAAAATATTTGAAATCTTTCAGCAAAATGTAATCACTTACTCTGCCTCTGAAACAAATTTCCTTTTTGGCTAATGCTGCCAGTGCCCCTTTGTTTTCGACCCCTACCCTCCCACCACCTGTCATAATATGAACACTTTTACAATCCAATTAATTCACAATGGATAAAATCCCGGACTGGATTTTTTCTTCATTGAATATCCTGTTTAACTCAGAAATACATTACATTATGGAAGTAAAATGGCTTGCGAATGCTGTTTCATGTTGGCATCATGTTTTCATATCACGTATGGAACTTTAACACTTTAAGTTAAAAGGAATAAGTTACTGTGCAGTCTATTTTTAGTCATATTGGGAATTATACAGGAAGGGTTGGGGAGTAATGGAATACATGTAATGGAATTAAATTTTTAAATACAAAATGTTAGTAACTCTATTCCACTACAGTTACAATTTAAATCATTGGTAATAAGAATACAGCAACATTTAAAATGTATTTTGATTACTAAAGAGATTACTTGACATTTTATTGTAATGTGTTTCAATTATTATTTAGTCTATTCATTTAGAAAAAACATTTATCCATTTAAATAATGTGATCCGAGGAACAGTGGTGAAATGCTTTTTTTAAGATGTGTTACATTTATATGTGCAGACAGAGGAGATCAGAAAAAGATGTCATTGTTTACACTCTGTGGGGTTTGGAAGCAAGTTTGGAGCAGCATAAATAGGTAACGTTCTGTAAATTGTCATGTGAACATTTAGCTTTATGCTAAGCTAAAATGCTATTTTACATGCACCTCTTACCAGTCACAATTATATTTTTTCTATCAAAAATATCTGTTTACTTCATCTTGATTTAGAAGCAATGTATTTTTTAATAAGTGCATTTTGTTGTACTGCACACTTGTTAAATCTGTCAAAAAATAAATAAATAAATCAATAAAATAAAAAAACAATCTGTCAGTGCTAAAGTAATCCAAAGTATTATTTAGATTACGTTACTGATAGGCTCGGGATCAATGCCTTTTTTACGCATCGATAATCAGAAATTTTCCTGTTGATTATCAATCTATTTCAGCATTTTTTTTTACATTTTTTCCAGATATAAATAGGGCTAATTGTTGCACAATAGTTTTTATCGCATACATAGTATTTCTCAACAAAATTTTGGTAAAGTGTGTGCAGCAGTGTGACTTAAAGGGGGTCGCACACTGGACATGTCTGGTGAACAACATGGTGTGTTCTAAAATTAGAAAAAAAAAAATCTGTAAAAGTAGAAAGCTATGACTCTGAAGGGCTGCTGAAAATTCTGCAGTACCACAAAGCACAACTCACATCATAGAATGACACATTGTGTATGTATCTTTCACTACAGTGTATTTTTAGTTACAAATATGTCCTGTTGTGGTTATCAGTGTGAATGAAATCTATTCAAGGCTACTGTACATACAGAGAAATAACATAATAAACGTCGCCATTTCTAATTGTTCAGTTTGCGCAGTTACAACAGTTTCATTCTTGAAGAAGTACATTCTTGAAGAAGTAGAAAAACCTTCACACACTTTGGACCACCACCTGCACCGTATTGACGGATCCTTCAGTATTAAGAACAGTAAATGTTATCTTGTGGTCTCCCAAAGCTATTACGCCAGAAGGCCAACTGTCTTGCCATTTAATATACTGTATACGTTCTTTTGCAAAAGGGGTCATTCCTATAATTTGGTGCCTTTCTACAGTACATTTTTTTCCCCCCATACTATTAAGTGTTTAGTATTAAATTCTTTCACTAACATGTATTCATTTGCGGTAAAGTGTAAGTGTTTTCACCCTGACCCTGCCATTTTAACTGATCGGACATCTGAAGTCAATAAGCTTAACCGGTTTGACGGTATGAAATCTTTAACATGTCCCTTTAATGATGAAATATAAAGATACGTATAAAAGTTTGCTTCATTATTAAAGTTTCAAAGCCTAAATGTCACCAAATTGTATGAATGACCCAAAGAATAATGTTCGCTCTTGCTCAAGAATGAATCTCTTGGCGTCTATTTTATCATTACAAAAGTATTGTTTTCAACAGACACAATACCAAAACCATCAGCTCCTTTGAGGGCAATTTCTTACAAAGCCTATTGTACAAATTCAAAACACAAGCTTTACCACAGTAATACAGACCCCTGAACAACTTAACAGACAGCTAGGGAAAGCACATTATTCAAAACTGGTGGCCAGTAACTTAAATTCATCCCACAACAAAACACACTCCTAAGACTTAAAATTTTGCCCACCCAAACCTATTAGAAATTCCTGAATGCTGTTTTCAGTTTATTTTATCAACTGGCTCCAGCACTGAGCAGTTGATACCTCTGTCCCCAGAGCCTGTGCTGGTTGGAGAGAGATGTAGGGCTCAGTTTTTCGGCGTGTCACTGTTTCTTTCTGACAGACTGCATCAGAGCGGTAGGCAGTTCAGAGCTAGCACAGGTGTATGGCTCAAAGAGGAGGTTGGCGCCTGTGGTGCAGTGTTGCCTGCTTTGAAATCCTGGAACCCAGCCAAAGGCATTAGAGGTGGGAGACAGGTTTCACTGAATTAGGTGCTTAAAGGCCTAAACTCCTCCTCCGTAAAGCAAGGTTAACACAATTAAGAGTGTGTGTAGCACAATGCAGCAGGAGTAGTTCACTCATAAATTAAAATTCTGTCATCGTTTAATCAATTACAACAGTTGTTCAAAACTCGTATGAATGTCAGAGCTAAAAAAAAGTACCATAAATGTATCATAAAACTGCAGTTCTCAGTAACAAACAGATGTACACATGGTAAGTGCTCAAACAGGGCTAATTGTCCCACAATAAACATTTGATCGCACACTGCATTTTATGTCACAACTGAGAGCAAGGAGAAGGGGAGTAAATTGCCTCTTTGATTTCTACAGCTCAGGACAGAGTTCATTACCCCATTAAAGAGCAAGCATATGTTTTTATCTGTTCAATGTTCCGATTGAACGGCCAATCATTCACTTTCTTATACTTGTCTATTACATGCATAATCAATGTTATGCATAGATATAGACATCATAATTTGCTTCCCTTCATTTGGTTGAATAAAAAGACTCCTGAGCTCCTGATATTTTTAGCGCCGGTGGGATGGGGTCTGTTGTGTAAGTGAAGCAATTTACAAGAAGAATTTCCATCTCTTGTTTATTTCTCTTGGGGTGAGTCTGTCATTAAAACAACAAGATCATCTGTTTGGTAGAAGACATGTTATCTCACCCTCACTTACACTTTGCTTTGCACCAGTAGTGTCGAGGGAGCATTGCTGGGTCGTGTAAAGCCCCACATCTTAAAAATATCTTTACTGAGGCATATTTTAGTAGGGTTTTCCCCCCTGTTATCGGCCACTCTTAATTTCGGCCAAAATATGAAATGTCAGGACTGTTGGCATTCCTAAGCAGTTTAGCAGCTCGCTAGGTCTTGGAACAAACCTAAAATGCATATCATGTGTTGGCAACCTCTTTGGCATATGAATTTTAATTTTATTGTTTAACAATCTACTCAATTTTCAGTGCTTGAAATTTCATGCAGTTACTGAGTAGATGAATTAGTATGAAGTCTTCAGCTGATCCTAGTTACTTTTGTCTGCATCTTCTCTTTAAATGTGTCACAAACACGTATAAGAATTCTTGTAAAATAGTTATACCATTTGTTTTGAAAACAGAACTGATATTGGTGCCTTGGCCTATTTTTGACATATTGAGTTAGAATCCGACTTGAGATGTTTCCCCAATTGCATTCCCCCTCTATTTCCTCATCATTTTCTGTCTACTCTCTACTCTTCTCTCAGTAAAAATGTGGCAATAGGCCAAACATTCAGAAAATAAGTCTGTTATGGAACACCCGACTTTGTAATTCTTGACAAGGGCTTCTGAGCTAATATGATTAATTTGGAGTTACTGAACATGTAGAATGATAGACGATTGATTTTGTGTTGATGGCGAGATTCTGCATCAACCTTGAAAAAGGCTGATCTTTTATTTTCTGTCAGTCTTTTTACCTTTCACAGTATTTCTGGTCTATTCACCCATCCAATGCTTTAAAAGAGAAAAATGACAGGCTGCTGTGACCTTTGTTAACTTTCAAGCCACTGCTACATTATCTTTTGACAAGAGAGACAGGAAAAAAAAGGCTTTTCTTTTTTGGTGCTACAGTGCCAAGCATCTCAAAGTCCTCGAAATCAACACTTGGTTACGAAGCTGCCATGCATGACATTCTTACGCAGAAACACCTGAGAATAGAACTCCATGCTGTTTTTAAACAAAACCCCATGGCTTTTCTCAACAAATTGGAGCTTCACACTTTCAAGTCTCACGGAAACAGAAGAGTGGGAGTTCAGACGACATAGAATCAATCTTGAATTTCCACATAATAGAAGCCCTTGGGGTTTGAGAGACAAAACACTCAGTCTAAGCAGTAGTGCTGAGGTGAAGCTCTTAGTGCTCTTTTAATCAGTGAGGATTCCAGGAGAGGGACCTCCCATGCATCCCCCTGTCTTTGATTAGGCACTAATAATACTGTAATCAAAAATACTGCATGTGCATGCAGCCATTCATTCCTGAATGCGTCTCTGAATATTAACCTGACATTAACTGCATTAGCCTTAATAAAGTTTTCATTATTATTATTTTTTTTTTAAACCAACCTATCAGTTTGCTTCAGAAGACATTAATTGATTGACTGGAGTCATATGGATGACATTTATGCTGCCTCAATATGCCTTTTGGACCGTCAAATAGCCACCAGCCTGATGGCACCCGTTTACTTGTATGGTATGGACAAAAAGAGCTGAAATGTGCTTATAAAAATCTTCACTTCGGTTCTGCTGAAGAAGGAAAGTCATTCACATCTGGGATGGCTTAAAGGTAAGTAAATCATGAGAGAATTTTCATTTTTGGATGTTTTTAATGCATGTTTTCTATAACTAATGATTTCCACTTCAATTTGCACTCTTGGTTCTTATTTATAAATATGGTATGGGCCTGTTATGTCTGTGCTTTTCTGGAGTAAAATCTGACACTAGCAGGTCATTAAAGGGAATGAGGTGGGGATATATAAGGAATAATGTACAGTCAGCTGTTCGTTATCACAAAATAAACCCTGACGTCTTGTATCACTGTGGTAGGGTTTATTTTATAATAATTTCCATCTGAATGTAAATTATCCAACATAATCAGCTACTTGACAAATAAATAAAATACATGTACATGAAATGTTGATTTGCATTAATATAGTTATTATTTGATAGAGATTCCAGAGTCTCAAGAAACAGCTCATTTTCTCCTCTGGTTTGCATCAGAGTTCAGTTGGTGATTACTTTGTGAAATCATCCCGCTTATTACAAGACCACTTGCCAAATAAATAAGTAAATGCACATGAAATATTAATTTGAGTTGAAATAATTTTATTAGCTTACTTGTAGAGATCGCAAAGTGATATAAGAGATAGAAAAGACTCATAATTTTGGTATTACTGGTTTGATATCACTTAATGTGCAGTTGTCATTCAGAAATGTCAAGTGAATAACATGACACTATTATTATGTGAGACTAATTATTTTGGATTGTATTGTTTCTTGAGTGTATGCTGCTTTTTGATAATTGGATGTTTTGGGTGTTTTTTTTTTTTTTTCCACAGTGAAATCATGTGAAATCAAACTTTGAGTCCGATAATGGTTATTATCGGACTCAAAGTTTGCTGCTGGAACCGTGGGACAAGGAAATGTGGAATAAACCCAAATGTATGTACTCTGCTTCAATAGTTGATGGACTTTGGGACACTGTTTAAATGGCAAGCCATTCGATGTATAATACAAAGGTAGACACACAGCTCTGGCCAAAAAGTTAATGTTTCATGTACAAGTTTGTGGTTGAAGTTCAGTCACACTCTGCTCAGGTATGTGTCCCTTACCTCACATTCCTTGTACGACTGATAATTTGTTGCTTCTAGTGTAACTATTTGCAAGACTTAAGCCTAATTCCATTTAATGTGAAATTTCCAGCCTAATATTCCATAAAATTTTTACTAGTGAGCATTATGTTTTGCAAACTTGTGCTTGCTAGTGTTTGATGCATCAATGTGATGTTATTGTGCAATACATAAATCGGTACTATGATGAAAATCATATTTCCTATTTTGTTGTTGCAAGTTTTATTGTTTGCCTGACACATACTTCAAATGTAATAAAATCGAAGGACAAATACAGTATGTGAATACTGAATTTACAGCAAAAATAGGGTTTACAAACATATTTCACACTGAAAAATCTCACTTGTAGTTATTTTAGTAAAGTGAAGGAAATTGAACAAATATTCACAGCAAATGCTTTAATTTACGGTAAAATGTACGTATAGCAGTACTGTAGTTTTACAGTGACACTTGTAATTATGGTTTAATATTTATAGTAAATATGCATTACTTTTACTGTAAAAACAGGTGATTTTACAGTACATAACAGTATGCTGTATTTTTACAGTACAGTTGTAATCAGTGATTTACAGTACCCTGCTGTATATTTACAATCGTACTGGCAACTAAAATTGCCAGTAAATTTTACAGTATGTTTTTTTTATTCATTTTAATTTTATTTTTTTACAGTGAATACAAGTATCCAATACAAAACTAATACATAAAGTATGTATTATGTAGTGCACACAAGGTTGTGTGTGATACAAAATCTAGAATGCACTACAAAATTAGTATGCAGTTTTGTTATATATCCATATCCGGTTGTGTCAGTTTGATTAGAAATAAATGAAAATTGTATTTGCTCGTCTATAATCGGAATAAAATGTAAAAATATGCAGTTTGCGGCATTGTACCTCTTTAGGCTTAATCATCATAAGCTGTTGTTGGTGGTGGTTAAACAAAGTGATGTGACATTTTTAACAAGTCGAGATTCAACAAAGTGCAAGATGCAATACCTCACAGAGCTGAAATGTGCTGTCTGACTTGCTTTAGTGGTGAAGTTTCATTCTGAAAAAGGAGTAGTCACTTTATGTATTATTGAGTGTGTTGGATACGATTCAGAAAAAGCTAGAAGGGTACGGCTTGGACTGTAGTGTTGTTATAGTGGGTATTATAGTTTGGTTTCTGTATTCAGTGAGTGTAGGCAAGGGTTCTTTGCCTGCAACTCTTGGTCTGCACTTGCTCTTGAGTCCTTCCTTGGCACATTTCATAATTCAGAGGCAATTTGAGCTCGACCGAATATGATTTGTTGTACTCGAACCCATTTGAAGTTTTGCAGTCAGACTTTTGCAGCCTTAATATTGCTATGTATTTATATGTCAGCGGGTTTTTGAGGGCATTTATGATTCTCTGTTAAAGTTAGAGAAGACAACAGCTGCTCGGTCCCAACATTTTGAGAGTTAGTTGTTATAGTCTAGGTGTAAATAATTTTGTGTGTGTGTTTCTGCGTTTATTTAGCTATATAGGGGAGACCGGGAAAGTTGTCACAAGGGTTATTCTCAGTAAGATTTAGAGTCAAACGTCCAATTGTGCAAATGTGTTTTCTCTAGTAAAGGTTTTGTATTTTGGTTTCAAGCACCTATTCAAATCTCTTAAATTAGAAATTCTCTCCTCCAAAGTAAATTCATCATCATCATCATTATCATCATCATCATCATATTTTTGTTTTTATTGAAAGGTATTCATGTACATATTTTTCATGAAAGTCAGGTCACATTTGTTACATTTATATTGGGGCAGATTGTAACGTGTTTTAAATCTCATAAATTCAAACAAATGTATTAATTTCAATATTTATTGTCAAACAATGTTTTTATTTTTATTTTTTTTATGATACATTTTCTATTTTTGTTTTTTAATTAATTGTTTTGTGATTTGTAATTGTTTTTCTTTTGTCTTTTTTTTTTTTTTTTTGCTGAAAAGCCTACAATAGACTGTTTAATGCAGGTATAGATTTAAAGATAGGCATAGATTTTGTTTTGGTGGTTGTGATGGTGGTGACACATCCCCCATCATGCCTCAATGTTTATATGAAATGTAAACCACTGGTTTAGTGGCAATTTCTGCAGTGACATCTTGCCCCATATAGTGTGAAAATATGCACCGCTATTGAGGCATGTTGTCACAAATGGTCAACTTGTGTTAAATGAACTATCTTTTTTCCTGGGGAAAAACTGTGATGGCTTTTTTGTAGCCAAGACTAGTGGTCAACCGATATATCACCGAGGCTGATAAATTGGCCAGTATTCAGAATTTTTTAACATCAGCCGATACATTTTCCCCTTTGTTTCTTGAGGGCGCTGAGAATCGCCTGCTTGCATGTGAAGCGAGAAATGTAACTGACCAGTCACGGTTCGTTTTTTTGTTATGTGCCATCATTTTACTACAATAATAGTACAACAAAGTGGCATTTAAACGGTCCGCATATCAGAGCCGCGGCAGACGCGTTTGAGCTCATAATGTTAAAGTGCTCGCCCGTTTCATTCTCCCTCTCTCTCCTCAACAGTTTCCTGTTACATTTAACTGTCTTGTCTAATGATAAAAAGGCAAATACCAATAAAATTCATATCATATACTGTCTGCAAATATGTGCATATCTCATTTAAACAGATGTAATAAACCAACCTCACACAACTTCAGCAGATCCAGCATCCTGTGGAGCACTCATTTATTTACCTCTAAAGCATGTATTCTATCAGCCTCTCCTCAGCAGTTCCCTGTAACTTTTCTAATGATAAAAGGCAAATATCAATAAAACATATATTATGTACCATCTGCAAATATGTGCAAATCTCGTTTAAACAGATGTAATAAACCAACATCACATAACTTCAACAGATCCAGCATCCTGTGGAGCGCTCATAAATCTTCCTCTGAAGCACGTATTCTAACAGTCTATCCTCAACAGTTCCCTGTAACTTTTCTAATGATAAAAGGAAAATATCAATAAAACTTCTATTATATACTGTCTGCAAATATGCAGATATCTCGTCTAAAAAGATGTAGTTCACGAAAATCCAGCGTTTTCTTCTCACTGAGTGCTCATCAAATATCTTCCTCTGAAGCGTGTATTCTGTCAGCCAGAATCAAAACTTCAGGATCAGGATCAAAAGTTCCTCTGATTCACAACTCATGACGGTCAGTCCGTGACAGTCCAAGCAGGCGATTCAGGCCGCTTATACTGTCAGGAGATTGCTGCTTGTGCTGGATCCACATGAGCGCTCAGGTACAACTTCAAAGTAAAAGAGCTTCACGTGTGCTATGAGTAAATGTCTTATTCACTATGCACTGTATGTACAATTGGTTTGATTCTGTATTTCTTGAGAAAATGCGATTGCTAACATGGACATGCCTTCCATGGTTGCTGGACTACTGTGTGTACTTTTATTTCCTTCTTCCTAATATATTAACAATATCTTCATGTGCAAATTAATTACTAAAATTTGATGACTAAACAGAAACCAGAAAAAACTGCTATCTACCATTTAAAATACAATATTTTTTTTTTACAAAGTTTAAGTTTAGTGTAAAATTGAGTCGGCCATTAAAAAACCCATATCGGTCATTCACTAGCCAAGACTTTAAGGTATGTGACTATACAGAAATTGACAGGCCGGCACACTGCATGCATCTGTGTTTGTAGCTTATTCTTGCTTATTCATGTTCATCATTTTATCCTTTGCCATTTTTCCGCGTGCTTCTGTTTTTTCCGTTTTTCTACTGTTTTAAATGTGTGTATTTTAACGTGCGCACCTGTTTCTCTCTTTTCTTTTTTTCTGCTTGTCTACATCTCGCATCTCGTGCTTTCGTTTTCTCCACTGTGTTTTACACAGATTATTGCATCAATCTCAAACATATGGTGATTAGGATCCACATCGAACCACATCGATCTCAAACCCTTGCCACTCAAGAACAACCATAACGAAAACAACAACAACAACAACAAACAATTGTGGTAAGTCATGGCATCTGCTCATGTTATTTCTTCCTGCATTGCATGCCACATGTTTACTATAGCTTCTTCCATCAGCAGTGAGGGTTTCACATGTGATAAATGTAAGGAATTTGTCAGGCTGACGGAGAAGGTTAATGAGTTAGAGACACGCATCTGAAAGCAAGTGGAGGTCAGTGAGAAAGAGAAGCCAGTAGATTCCGGATGCGGGTAGTACAGTGAGCAACACACACACTTTGGTTCCGGCTGAAGAGCCCCCGCAGCAGGGCGCTTGGGTGAATAAGTTTCCACTGTTATGCCGACGATAACCATCTTTATATTTCTTCTAAACCCAATGAAAATTCACAATTCTCCAAATTAGCGTGTATCAATGAAATCAAAGATTTAATGGCCAGAGATTTCATTCTACTCAATTCCGACAAAACAGGGGTACTAATAACTTCTAAAAATAAGATGCTAAAATATAATTTGATTCTCGATGGATGTACTGTTACGTCATCTTCTACAGTGAAGAACTTAGGTGTTATATTTTATACCAATCTGTCCTTAATGTTTGTAGAACAGCATTCTTCCACCTCAGAAATATTGCTAAGTTACGACACATGCTCTCTGTTGCTGATGTCGAAAAACTAATTCATGCGTTCATGACCTCAAGACTAGATTATTGTAATGCATTACTGGGAGGATGTCCAGCAAGTTCAGTAAATAAACTTCAATTGGTTCAAAATGCAGCTGCCAGAGTGCTGACTACAACCAAGAAATATTATCATATTTGCCCAATTTTATTGTCGTTACATTGGCTGTTAAATTTCTTATTAATTTTACAATTCTGTTAACTACATACAAAGCTTTAAATGGTTTAGCTCCACAGTACTTAAGTGACCTTCTGGCACACTATATTCTGTCATGTTCATTATGATCACAAAATTCTGGCTCGTT
This sequence comes from Myxocyprinus asiaticus, assembly GCF_019703515.2. Taxonomy (NCBI): domain Eukaryota; kingdom Metazoa; phylum Chordata; class Actinopteri; order Cypriniformes; family Catostomidae; genus Myxocyprinus; species Myxocyprinus asiaticus. The sequence goes on along the minus strand of NC_059385.1, from coordinate 12,995,040 downwards.
AATAATACGTAGAATATCAAAATCCACAAAAGGAGGTAGATCCTTTTCCTGTTTGGCTCCTAAACTATGGAATAGTCTCCCTAACACTGTTCGGAATGCAGACACACTCACTCAGTTTAAGTCTAGACTAAAGACTCATCTATTTAGCCAGGCATACACCTAATTTATCCATCAACTCACAATTAGGGTGCTTTAGTTAGGTCTGCCAGAACCAGAAACATCTATCATGATCCTTAACTCTGTATAAAATTGAATGGTATCTATGCTAATATTATTCTATGTATTTCCATGTCTCAACCTCTGGATTCATATCCCAAGGTTACCAGAGCCGGCCAGATCCAGCTCTGTTCCTGCTTGGTGTCAGACTAGACTGCTACGTGTTGCTGAGTGATGACGACAAATTACAGCCAGTGCTAGCCAGACATCACTTCAGTCTTTTGACTTCAGAGGATGAACTGATGCCGACTCCAACTGTAAGACACCAGATACTTCATATGCCACTGCCTGAACCTTGGACTTAGGATGGACCCCACCGAACCTCACCGAAATGATGTCCCGGTTGAACTGCAATGCATCTCATTGATCTCTGCCTGCATCAACTTTGTCTATGATGGACTACACTCTTGAAATGGACTACACAGACTATAATTTAATTGCCAACATAAGCCTTCATCAGCCAACCAACAAAGGACAATGCAGCTATGTGAACTTCTGCAGTCCAGGATGGACATTAAAGACATTAGTTATTAATCTTAAAGTTCATCCAAAAATCTTTTTTTTTTTTTTTTGTTTTTAAACACTGGTCCTTAATGCTTACTTAATTTACACATTTTAAACCATGACTTGCACTGCACACAAATAACTAATATTGGCGTTATATTCATGTTGTTTAGCCAGAAGGAAATTGGCCCCACGGTGAGCCTGGTTTCTCCCAAGGTTATTTTTCTCCATTAACTAACATCTTATGGAGTTCTATGTTCCTTGCCACAGTCACCTTCAGCTTGCTCACAAGGGTTCTAAATACATTTATTATTTAATTATTTAATTTGTATACACAATTTACAATCATATTTAATCAAACTACACAATGATCACTCTAAGACTTTATAGGTATTACAGTTTCATTTTTTTGTTAATGCATGATTTCCTGTAATCATTTTGTAATTTATTTTTTAATTTAAATAAACACTCTGATAAATATTAACTGGAGTAAAAGGTGTGACAACTAGCCCCAGTATCCAATATAAGTTACACAAATTTGACAAAGCCTATGGGGTGTCTTTGGAAATGATATTCACAAATAAATTTGAATAATTATTAAAATATATTTGTAATTATACTGTAATTAAAATTAATTTTAATAAAATTCAGTTATTGTTAAATTTTAGAAATGTAGTTTAATAAGAACATAAAAACTAAAAGTGTGAAATACATGGGTCCAGTGTTGTATGGATGACCTACTTATAGTGTTGAAATCCAAATAGCCCTGACTGATAATCTAGACTAAGTCCTGTGTGGACACCACAGATCTGCAGTCTAAGACATGTCTGGCTGTGCAAGTTCATCCAGGACTGTAATGGCAGCGAGAACTCTGCCTAAATTAAACTTAAATCAAAACATAATGAAAGGGATGGGTAAATTACCCATAACTTTTAAATATTGCACTGGGGTGAGCTGCCTCTTGACCCATAAAACATAATGACACCTTCATAAAGCTTATATAGACATAAAGAAAGACATTAAATTAGCTCAGGGGGACCATGTATTACTTTTTAGTGATATCTGACTGATTGCCTAGCATATATTATTAAACGTGTGTGTTCAGAAGCAATATTTTAATTTTGTTTTGCAATTCTTTTTGGTGCTGCATTTGTGATGAAATTATACACTTCACCTTACTGTAAAATCTGGTATAATGATTGACGTAAGTCTCGTAAACTATCAACACAATACTGCAGCATCTCCTCTGTGCCATGTCGGCGTTTTGCCAGCAATGTGTTGTTTTTAAACATTTCCACAGCTGATTTACAAATGAGTGTTTTTGTTTGTGAGTCTGTGAGGGTTTTTATATGCTTAATCGTAAGTGTTGAGGGCATCAGTTCAAACAGAGCGTCATAATGGAAGGCCCACGATTTAGCCAAATCCCATGTGCCCTCTCTGTCACTGTTGATTGTACACCGGTTAATGGGAGAAATCCGGGCGTACGGGCACAGCCTTCTGTGCTGTAACGTTGGCCACTGTGTGGATTGGTTCATTAGCTGTTCAGCATGTCATTACAAGACAAATAAGAAACACTTATATTGCATTGGCTTTTATTACAGTCACTTAACCATTGTGAATAAATGGCTGTACATTTAATTTTGCTTTTCTGCTTGCTCCAGCAGCTCTGTCTCTCTCTTCATCAACATTGGTGGCTGACTGATTTTCTTTTTTCCATGACTAGAGGCACTTAGTTTGATTCGATTGATCAGTATGCATGTAGGAACTATGGGTAGGTCAAACCCTGTTAATTGGTTAAAAACAAGTAATTATTTTTAACCATTGTTAATTGTTTTAACCCTGTTACAAAAACTGTTTGAAGATGTGTGTGTGTGTGTGTGTGTGTGTGTGTGTGTGTGTATATATATATATATATATATATATATATATACACACACACACACACACAAACACACAAATTTACACCAAGTATAACTTGGGTCAAAAATGTTGGGTAGCCTTCCACAAGCTTTTCACAATAATTTTCTGGAATGTTGGCCTATTCCTCCAGACAGAACTGGTGTAACTGAGTCAGGTTTGTAGGCTTCCTTGCTCGCACATGCTCTTTCAGTTCTGTCCACATTTTTTTTATTACCATATTGAGGTCAGGGCTTTGTGATGGCCACTCCAGCACCTTGACTTTGTTGTTCTTAAGCCATTTTGCCACAAATTTGGAGGTATGCTTGGGGTCATTGTCCATTTGGAAGACCCATTTGCGACCGAGCTTTAACTTCATGGCTGATGTCTTGAGAAGTTGCTTCAACATATCCACATAATTTTGCTTCCTCATGATGCCATGTCTATTTTGTGAAGTGCACCAGTTCCTCCTGCAGCAAAGCACCCCCACAACATGATGCTGCCACCCCCATGCTTCACGGTTGGGATGGTGTTCTTCGGATTGCAAGCCTCACCCTTTTCTTCCAAACATTACGATGGTCATTATGGCCAAAAAGTTAAATTTTTGTTTCATCAGACCAGAGAACATTTCTCCAAAAAGTAAGCTATTTGTCCCCAAGATGCACTTGCAAACTGTAGTCTGGCTTTTTTATGGTGGTTTTGGATCATTAGCTTCTTCCTTGCTGAATAGCCTTTCAGGATATGTTGATATAGGACTCGTTTTACTGTGGATATAGATACTTGTGTACCTGTTTCCTCAAGCATCTTCACAAGGTACTTTGCTGTTGTTCTGGGATTGATTTGCACTTTTCGCACCAAACTACGTTTATCTCTAGCAGACAGAATGTGTCTCCTTCCTGAGCGGTAATGATGGCTGTGTGGTCCCATGGTGTTTATACTGGCATACTATTGTTTGAACAAATGAACGTGGTACCTTCAGGCATTGGGAAATTGTTCCCAAGGATGAACCAGACTTGTGGAGGTCCACATTTGTTCCATTCCAAAAAATTTCCATTTATTTTCTGAGGTCTTGGCAGATTTCTTTTGATTTTCCCATGATGTCAAGCAAAGAGGCACTGAGTTTGAAGGTAGGCCTTAAAATACATCCAGAGGTACACTTCCAATTCAGTACACCTCCTATAAGAAGCTAATTGTCTAAAGGCTTGACATCATTTTCTGGAATTTTCCAAGCTGCTTAAAGGCACAGTTAACTTAGTATATGTAAATATCTGACCCACTGGAATTGTGATATAGTTAATTAAAAGTGGAACAATCTGTCTGTAAACAGTTGTTGGAAAAAGTACTTGTGTTATGCACAAAGTAGATGTCCTAAATGACTTGCCAAATCTATAGTTTGCTAATATTAAATCTGTGGAGTGGTTAAAAAATGTATTTTGATAACTTCAACCTAAGTGTATGTAAACTTCTGACTTCAACTATATATACTGTATATATATATATACACACACTGCCAGCCAAAAGTTTGTTATAATGTACAGAATTTGCTCTTATGGAAATAAATTTGTACTTTTATTCACTGAAGTGGCATTCAACTGATCACTGTATATAGTCAGGACATTAATAACATGAAAAATTACTATTACAATTTAAAAAAAAAAAAAAAAAGAGTTCTCATCAAAGAAATCCTCCATGTGCAGCAATGACAGCTTTGCAGATCCTTGGCATTTGATCTGTCAGTTTGTCCAGATACTCGGGTGACATTTTACCCCACACTTCTTGTAGCACTTGCCATAGATGTGGCTGTCTTGTCGGGCACTTGTCACGCACCTTACAGTCTAGCTGATTCCACAAAACTCAATGGGGTTAAGATCCATAACACTCTTTTCCAATTATCTGTTGTCCAATGTCTGTGTTTCTTTGCCCACTCTAACTTTTCTTTTTGTTTATCTGTTTCAAAAGTGGCTTTTTCTTTGCAGTTTTTCCCATAAGGCCTGCACCCCTGAGTCTTCTCTTTACTGTTGTACATGAAACTGTTGTTGAGCAGGTAGAATTCAATGAAGCTGTCAGCTGAGGACATGTGAGGCGTCTATTTCTCCAACTAGAGACTCTGATATACTTATCCACTTGTTTAGTTGTGCATCTGGCCTTCTACATCTCTTTCTGTCCTTGTTAGAGCCAGTTGTCCTTTGTCTTTGAAGAATGTAGTGGACAACTTTGTATGAAATCTTTTTTGGCAATTTCAAATATTGTATAGCCTTCATTCCTCAAAACAATGACTGACTGATGAGTTTCTAGAGAAAGCTATTTCTTTTTGCCATTTTTGCCATTTTTGACTTAATATTGACCTTAAGACATGCCAGTCTATTGCATACTGTGGCAACTCAAAAACAAACACAAAGACAATCTTCATTTAACGAACCAAATAGCTTTCAACTGTGTTTGATATAATGGCAAGTGATTTTCTCGTACCAAATTAGTAATTAGCATGAATACTCAAGGATAAGCTGTTGGAGTGATGGCTGCTGGAAATGGAGCCTGTCTATATTTGATAAAAAAAGATTTTTATTTTATTTCAAATAGTGATGGTGCTGTTTTTTACATCAGTAATGTCCTGACTTTACTTTGTGATCAGTTGAATGCCACTTTGGTGAATTAAAGTACCAATTTCCTTTTAAAACAGCAAATCTGTACATAATTCCAAACTTTTGGCCGCCAGTGTGTGTGTGTGTGTGTGTGTGTGTGTGTGTGTGTGTGTAATATATATATATATATATATATATATATATATATATATATATATATATACACAGTACTGTGCAAAAGTCTTAGGCACATAAGATGGTTCACAAAAGCATTTGTCTTAAGATGGTTATTTATATCTTCAGCTTTAGTGTGTCAATAGGAAATATAAATGTTAGACTCCCAAGCATTACTTTTGCAAATAGAAAATATTAGAATAGAAGAACAGGGCACTCTGCAACAGATGGCATTGCCTCCACAAAGCCTCCCACTGAACATCATGTCAGATTGAGATTATATGAAGAGACAGAAGCAATTGAGACAGCCTAAATAGATAAAAGAACTGTGGGAAATTCTCCAAGAAGCTTGGAACATCCTATCTGCCAACAACCAAGAAAAACTGTATCCAGGTGTACCTAGGAGAATTGGTTTTAAAGGCAAAGGTGGTCACACCGTTTATTTATTTAGCTTTTTTATGTTTACTGGACTTTGTATGACATTAATTGATAAATGAAAACTATATATGTCATTATTTCTGAAGACATCATCACTATGCAACATTTTTCACAAGTGCCTAAAACTTTTTCACAGTACTGTATGTGTAGATATATATATATATATATATATATATATATATATATATATATATATATATCCAAAAATTATTTTAAGATTTTGTATATTCAGTTTATTTATTTATTTTTACATTTATTTATTTTATTTGCTATTATTTGTTTTTTGTTTATTATTATTTGTATTTGGTCAAAATGCCTTTGGATTCTCCACAACAATGAAAAAATGAATAAAAAAAAAAAAAAAAGAAACCTCTTTAAACTGTTTAGCTATATACATATGCAATGTCAGGGTGTTTTCGGCGTTTACTTGGGCATCGCTAGATGGTTGCTAGGGCATGACTAAATTGTTGCTAGATGGTTACTTAGTGGCCAAAATCAAAAGAGACCATTCTCAAGTCTCTATTACATCCTGACATGCTAATCCCTAAATATATGTGGCGACCTATTCAATGGAAGTGTATGGGATTATTTGCTATTTTTTTTCCCCTAAAATGTTTACTGTATATTTAGATTTTATATATATATATATATATATATATATATATATATATATATATATATATATATATATATACACACACACACACACACACTGTAATATATATACACACACACACACACTAATATATATAAACATGTTTATGTATTTGTTTCTATTATATTTTTTCACTCAAAATAAAGGGTGTACGGTATATCTACTGTAAATAAAAAATGTACCATCACTGATACATTTCTGGATGAATTTTTTTGCTGTTTAGTTTGAAACACAAGGCAGTGCTCTATGGCAGTGTTCATAATTAAAAGGGAGGTACCTTATACCTATTGCACTCTACCGGGGCTTTTTTCTTTTTGTGTTTTTTTTTTTTTGTTTGTTTTTTTTTTTTTGTCCTGAACAAAATGGTTGTTTCGAATTTTCTCCCATAAAAAAGGGTTAATGAAACTATTACTGCAGTATGCACTGTAGTATACAGTACAAAAAATGGCACATAGATACTGTATGTAGTACTTTGTGAGTTATGAAGGAAAATGAAAAAACAAATGTAACAATTGCCCCCGGTCAACCTCACCAGATCTAGATAGTGGGAAAGAGAGAAAATGTTCTATATTTACCCTACATGTCGGCATAGTGTCCGTACCAAGCAAGAAATCATCTAAGGCTAAAAACAGTCTCCCACTGGCGCTGATTGTTTGCTTCCTGTTGTACGAATTTGTAATACATGTGCTCTTACATCTCATGTCTCCATTTGAAAAATAGGCTGACATGTCTCTCGTTTTGAGGCTGACGTGTCTCTGATATTGCTGGATTACACATCAATGGGATGTTTACCCTAAAGCTTTGCTTTACAGTCATAACCTTGAATTCCTCTCCACTTGTCCTATACCTTTATCTCCATGTCTTCTGTTTATATCCGACAGAACCAGTGTTGGGGAATGTACTTTAAAACTTCAGCTTGCCAAGCTACAAGTTGGCAAACTAATGTAGTTGTTTGGCAAAAAAGAAAAATACATTGCTTTGTGGTTATTAATAAACAGCTGCTCTGTATCCACTGGTTTCACTCTAGAGTCGCTCTGCTACGCTTTTAATAGTCGTGACCGCTATTCATTAATATCATATTTTCTCTAAACAAATCCATGAAGAAGGAGTTCAGGCCCTGAACAGTGGTGTGTCTGTGATGTAAAATGCCTGCTGTGGAGTCGTTTATGGTCAGCAGGACCTTATCATACAAACAGGCCAGTGTGTCTGTCTTTTTTTAATTTCAAGCTTATTAGTGGAGGTTGAAATGTAGGGTGAAAATGAAAGGGCAGAATTAGTGCTCTCACACATGATCCTGTGTGAAATTGCCACAGGAAACAGCAGCTGAAGCCACCTTCCCTATTCACATGCGAATTATTGGTTTTGTTTACGTGTTTTTGTGTTTGCTGTTTAAATTCTGTTAATCGCACATCAGACCTTGATGGCACTCAAGGCTGGAGGGATCTTGCCAAACACGCATGCGCTTCTGTATAGGAGCGGGAAGAGGGTCTTTTGTAGTTGAACAGCTGTGATTTGTCTAAGGTTTGTGATGGCTGTAATTGTGGCACTGTATTGTTGGAATGAGGGATGAATCAACACAGTATTCATTTGCTGATGATGCTTCTGGAACAATTCACGAAACATCTTAATGTCCTTTTTTTCCCTGATTGCTGCATTTTTATGACATTCTTGAACATTCTTTTTGCCTTCCCTGCTTGCCCAGGGACTTTCTTTCTTGTTACTTTACACACAGTATGTGGTTGACATTTTGCAGTTTCAGCCTAAATACCCCATGAAATGATTTGACAAACAGTCAACGAATTTGGTGAGCCTTTTGATGAATGAATGATCTTGTGTTTAGACATTTCCAATCAAAACAGTATGTTGGAGGTTCTCCTTTTTTTTTTTTTTTTTTTTTTAAGCCAATAGCATTTAGTTCCCCTTCTGTCACTCACTTGATGTTGTGTCGATGTAGTGACACTAGGGGTCGCTCTTGAAAGCCCCGAACACCTCAGATCTTTGAGAAAAGGCCAATGAGAATTGGTGAGTGGAATTTGCATGCCACTCCCCCGGACATACGGGTATAAAAGGAGCTGGCTCGCAACCACTCATTCAGATTTTTTCTTCGGAGCCAAGCGGTTGTACTATCAGCGAGCTGAATACTACTGCTGTTCCATTCACCTCTTAAGAAGCGTATGCTGTTGAATATATGGCGCATTTCCAGCGGCTTTCTCTCCTTCTGCACGACGAGTGCAGATTTCGCCCCTGGGCACTTCGACAGCGCTAAAAGAGTGTATATTCCTGCTAAAGAGTATATTTTCTCTATTAGAGCACACACATTGATGTTGAACGTCTTTTTAAAGATGCGTCTTTATAAAGATGCCTTTCCGTCTTTGTGATTCCTGGATGCGGTCACTATCCACTTCCGATGGCCACAGGTGCTGCCTCACGTGTCTGGGCAGCGATCACACTGAGGCAGCGTCTTGGATGGTTCATGTTCTCATTGCGAGAATATGACCATGGCAATGTTGCGGTCTCGGCTTTCCTTCTTCTGGTGGGAAAGCCACTCTATCCACTCCCCGTGCCTCGCCTTTTACCTCTGGGTACGAGGCTGGCCCGGCTGGTGCTGGAGGTGATTTGGGGGCTTCAATGGGCGTGGCTCCACCGGGTAAAACCCCACGGACCTCCCATTCCCCAGCACGCTCATTTGCCCCCAGCGAGTTCCGAGAGGAGACCAGCTTGCCCCAGGGCCAGCTTAGTGTCTCTTTCAGAGCTCCGGAGCGGGATGAGTGCTCGATCACTGCATTGGAGAGTGTACTGGCGATGTCAGACGCCGGGACTCGATTGGGCTGCCACCCTTGGGTCGGCCCGCCCAGTCTGAGGCTGACGGCGAGATGACCACCATGCTTGCCCAGGCCGCCGCGTGTGTCGGGTTGGAGTGGAACCTTCCACCCTCCCCTGAGCCCTCGCAGCTAGATGATTGGTTTCTGGGTTTGGGGCACCGCTCACAGGCTGGGAGGTAAATCCTTGGTTTCCTTTTCTTTTATGTTGGCCGCACCCCGAATGGGCTGCGGTACCCACATTCTCAAAAGAGTAGTTTCCTCACTCCCTGGGTCACATAGCCAGTGTTTACGACTGCCGTTATCCCAGCAACTGGGCACTGAGCACCTGCGACTTAGACGCCACGAACGCGGGCCCCCCGCCTTCACGCGTCCGGTCACACCACACTCACACCCACGGCCAGGTGGTTGTGACGGACTACGAGGATGGTCAAAAAGTCCCTCCTCCCCCGTCGCCGACCCCCCGACGCCGAGTACATGGAGCAAGGTAAGTGCTTCGAGAATCCCCTCAGCGCAGCCACGAGACGAAGTGAGGCTACTTGATGTGGCATCCCCTACTCCCTCCCGCCGTTGAGGCCCCACCCACAGGTACATTGTGGGTGGGGGCCACTCACATCCCGGGCAACTTCAACGCCACAGTGGACGCACTGTCCTGGCCGGTGATGCTCAGGGGAGAGTGGAGACTCCACCCCCAGGTGGTCCAGCTGATTTGGGGTCGGTTAGGCAAAGCACAAGTAGACCTATTTGCCTCCCGAGAAACCTCCCACTGCCTGCACTGGTATTTTCCGACAGGGGCCCCCCTCGTCCCATACGTGCTGGCCCCGGGGGCTGCACAAGTATGCATTCCCCCCAGTGAGCCTACTTGCTCAGACCCTGTGCAAGGTCAGGGAGGACGAGGAGCAGGTCACCCTCGTGGCCCCGTATTGGCCCACCCAAACTTGGTTCTCAGACCTCACACTCCTCGTGACAGCCCCTCACTGGCGAATTCCCCTGAGGAAGGACCTTCTTTCTCAGGGACGGGGCACCATCTGGCACCCGCGCCCAGACCTCTGGAAGCTCCACGTCTGGCCCTTGGATGGGACATGGAAGACCTAAGTGACCTACCATCAGTAGACATGATCACTCAGGCCAGAGCACCCTCCACGAGGCAGCTTTATACCCTGAAGTGGCGTCGGTTCATGAATTGGTGTTCTTCCCGAGCTGAAGACCCTAAGAGATGCGCAGTCGGGTCAATGCTTTCCTTCCTGCATGAGAGGCTGCAGGAACGGCTGTCCCCCTCCACCTTGAAGGTGTAAGTGGCCGCCATAGCGGCGCACCACGATACAGTGGACGGTAAGTCCTTAGGGAAGCACGACCTAATCATCAGGTTCCTGAGAGGTGCCCGGAGGCTGACTCCTCTTAGGCCACGCCTGTTCCCCTCATGGGATCTCTCCATGGTCCTCCTGGGCCTTCGCGGAGCCCCCTTTGAGCCTCTAGAGACAGTCGAGTTGAAAGCCCTCTCCTTGAAGACGGCCCTCCTGATTGCGCTTACCTCCATCAAGAGGGTCGGGGACCTGCAAGCGTTCTCTGTCATTGATACCTGCCTGGAGTTTAGTCCGTGTGACGTAATCCTGAGACCCTGGCCGGGCTATGTGCCCAAGGTTCCCACAACCCCCTTCAGGGATCAGGTGGTGAACCTGCAAGCGCTGCCTCAGGAGGAGGCTGGCCCAGCCCTGTCGTTGCTGTGTCCGGTGCATACTTTGCACATCTACTTGGATCGCACGCAGAGCTTTAGACGCTCTGAGCAGCTCTTTGTCTGCTTTGGCAGACAGCGGAAAGGGAACGTTGTCTCCAAACAGAGGCTTGCCCACTGGATCGTGGATGCCATCGCTATGGCATACTATGCCCAGGCCGTGCCCGCCCCTTCGGGAATATGAGCACACTCCACAAGGAGTCTGGCATCCTCATGGGCACTGGCCCATGGCACCTCTCTAGCAGACATCTGCAGGGCAGCGGGCTGGGCGACACCCAATACCTTCTCGAGATTTTACAATCTCTGGGTTGAGCCGGTTTCATCCCGTGTTCTGTCAGGTACGAACAGGTAAGTTCGGGAATACGGACAGCTGGCCGGGTGTATCGCTTGCGTATAGCGCCTTTCCCCTCCAAAGAGGCAAAGATGTGCGCTTCTATTCCCATGCGAGTTCACAAACCCGTGAACCCTGGCTGTCCTTCCTCCCTAGCCGTGTGGCTCGTGAATTCAGCGGAGGAATTCACAGCCAGAACCAGTACGTGTGCTAATATGCCCTTAATGAGGTAGGTGCTCCACAGGTGCCGGTTACTCCGGTAACCCCCTGTGATGTATTTTCCGCAGTATGGTCTCCCTGTCGGCATACCTGTGTCTCCCTTCGACAGGGCCCTCTCTGTCCTGGTCGCCATGTTTGTAGAGCTCTCCTCCCCTTTCAGGTATGACCTACCACCGCCCCTCTTCCATGTGCAGCTCTGAGCCCACATGACGTGCTTGCCACATGTTACCTCCCCTCCAGGCAGGATGTGGTCTCCGCGGGGTCTTTTCCCCCTGAAAGAATAGGGGAGGAAAAGAACACCTTCCCTGGCGCATATATTGAGCATTAAAATGGCCCCAGCCGAATAACTGAATACTCTGTAGAGAGAAAACATAAAGAGCGGCTGGTGGCTCCTGGACCACTAGTGTGGCCATCGTCCGCCCGAGAGACCGCGCCGTGACCTTCGTCGCCCAGAGGACGAGGTCGGTCGCCGAGCGCAGTTCCTGCATCAAATCTGGGGCGGAACTATCCTCGTACAGTTCTTTCAGTGCCTTGGCTTGGTGGACCTGCAGGAGAGCCATGGCGTGGAGGGCAGAGGCGGCTTGTCCAGCAGCGCTGTAGGCCTTGGCCGTCAGGGACGACGTGAGCCTACAGGGCTTGGATGGGAGCTTAGGGCGTCCACGCCAGGTGGCGGCGCTCTGCGGGCATAAGTGCACCGCGAGCGCCTTATCCACCGGGGGAATCGCCGTATAGCCCCTGGCAGCCCTGCCATCGAGGGTAGTGAGAGCGGGGGAACTGCGGAGTCGGGGTCGGGCAGTAAAAGGTGCCTCCCACGACTTCGTCAGCTCCTCATGCACCTCCGGGAAGAATGGCACTGGAGTGGGGCGCGGCTGGTTTGAGCGGCGCCGCGAGCCCAGAAACCAATCATCAAGCCTCGAGGGTTCAGGGGAGAGCGGAGGGTTCCACTCTAGCCCGATGCTCGCGGCCGCCCGGGTAAGCATGTCCGTCATTTTGGCATCGGCCTGTAACTGGGCGACCGTCCCCGAAGGGGGAAGCCCAGCTGAGGCTTCTGTGTCCGACTGGACAAGCCCGCTCTCCGATGCTGCGCTCGAGAGCTCATCTTCGTGGGCCACGAATAAGAAGCCAGCCTCGCCGTGCGACGAGCCGGCGAACTCATCCGGAAGCCCGATTGGGGCAGACGAGCGTGCTGGGGAATGGGAGGTCCGCGGGGGGATACCCGGCAGAGGCGATCCCATTGAGGTCCCCAAATCGCCCCCAGCGCTAGCCACGCTGACCTCATACCCGTAGGTAGGAGGACCAAGGCGGGGAGCCGCTGGGGTGGCTTGCTTCCTTACGAAAGCAAGCCGTGACCGCAACGTTGCCATGGTCATGTTCTTGCAGTGAGAACATGAACCATTCATAAACGCTGCCTCCGTGTGGGTCGCGCCCAGACACGAAAGACAGCGATCATGACCATCCGAAGTTGAGAGAAAATGACCGCAACCAGGAATAACACACGAACGGAAAGGCATCTTTAGAAAGACGCGTCTTTAAAAAGACGTTCCGTGTGTGCGCTCTTTTAGAGAAATATACTCTTTTAGAGGGGAAAAACGCTCTTTTAGACAATATACTCTCTAGTTTTTCTGCCGAAGCGCCCAAGGGCGTTCTCTGCAGTGCACCAGTGCAGAGGAGGGAGAAGCCGCTGAAATGCACCATCAGATCCAGCAGAGATGAATGAACAGTGCTATTCAGCTCAATGAGCATGACCGTTCGGCTCCGAAGAGAAAATCTGAATGAGTGGTTGCATACCAGCTCCTTTTATACCCGTATGTTCGGGGGAGTGGCATGCAAATACCACTCGCCAATTTTCATTGGCCTTTTATCAAAGACCAGAGGTGTCTCGGGCTCCCAAGACTGACCCCTAGTGTCACTACATCGACACCAACGTCGAGTGAGTGACAGATAGGGAAACTGAATTGGAAACTTTTTACCATGCATTTATCATTTATTTTTGGTACTTTCAAATGCCATATATGTATATATTTGACTATTTTAGCTTTGTCAAAGATCCAATCTTTCAATATTAAAATTGAAAATTAATTATAAAAATTCTAATTATTGCAAATTTAAAACTATGATAATCTAAACAAAGAGTGATATAAACATAAACCATTTCAATATTAATTGTGTGAAAATTATTTATATACATATTTCAGAAATTACAATTGTTCCACAACTGTGGCGTCATTTCCACCACACCAAACATTTTGTCTCAATTTTTTTTATTTTTTTTATTCTAAAGTAAGTGTACTTGTTACTGATCAACAAAAGTGAGGAGCATGGTTGAGATAAAATATGAGACGTGATGTTTGAAAGAAAGTTTAACCTCCTGAGACCCCCGTGTTACTGCTGTGTGCATTTTCCATTTCCCTTTTTGATTTGTAACTAGTAGCACCTAATAAACAAGAAAAAAAAAAAAAAAAAATCTTGAGCAAATAGTTTTCCTAAACATTTATGTCCATATGTGGACAGCGGAACTAAGTTTTTTTTTTTACTAAGTAATTTCAAGTATAGATTTTTTTTTTTTTTTCATCAAATTGTTTATTATGTGTCCAGGAGTGCTGGTTATTCTTTTATTTATTTATTTATTTATTTATTTTTTTATAGATGTTATAGACATTGCAATTCATTTTCTATAAAGCTGAATAAATAATTCTGATTAAAAGTAATGGCCAGCATCATCAAATCACAGCCAACCATGTTAAAATAAATGTTTGCATTATACAATTCTGAATCTATGTACTGATTATCATACTCCCATGTCTGCCAAACATGTTGAGTAGTCCAAACATCATCTGCAGCATGAAACTGAAGTTTTGACCAGATGTGAATGCACTAGGCTGCAGGAAGGCTATAGGATTCTCCCTTGCTCCCTAATTGTTGAATGACCCCCAGTGTGCTGTCCGTTTTCACTGGTCTCCGAACAGTTTTTTGAAATGCACTTTATTTTCATCCTGACTCTGTATACAGCCTCCGAAAGCAACATTTTTCAGCTTTTGGATACTTCCATTGATTCTCCATGTGATACTGCACAGTGAATGTTCCTGTAACAATTAGGGAAAGCAGGAAGCTGGGGCCGGCTTGACAAAACACGTAGACATTTACTGTTGCACTTTTCAGTCACACAATCAGGCCGCTTTTCAGCAGTACACAAAAGGTTTGCTTTTCAACAACACCACACTGACACGCAGATACACACAGACAGCTTCATGCATCCCTCTCTCTCGCATCTGCCGCTGTCTCCTCTCCTCAAATACTTCCGCTACCCCTCACTGGAATGTGAGACCAGTGTGGCACACAGGTGGAGCTCATTCACCACTAATCTTCCCAGCATCACTCTGCCTAGACGCCGCTCGGCCCCGCCCTGCTCGCCACATACCCCCATTGCCAAACTCGGGTCTGGGAATTCTCCGGCCTGTGACATACCCCCCCCCCCCCCCCCGTCACGCAGCATGATGCGTCATGATGGTCTCCGTATCTGACCCGCATGTACCTGGGAGTTGGAACAGGATTAGGGAGAGGGGAGGGGGAGGGGGAGAATAGAGAGAGAGAGGAGGAAGCAGAGAGGTAAGTGAGACGGGCTCGCCGGCTCCGGACACACTGTCGACTGGCCCTCACCTCGCTGTCCTGCTTCCGTCTGCGACACCGGGCGATGACACTGGACCCCTCAGACATCCCTTTCGGTTGCCGGTTGATGCAGTGCTCCAGTGCCACCGGATGAGCACTCCCTCAGCATCGTGATCCTCAGTCAGCGGCGAGGACTCCTTAACGGTGCGTCCTTCCTCCTTCCCAGTTTTCGGCACCACTGTAACAATTAAGAAGGTAAGGAGGAAGCTGGGACTGGCTTGACAAAACACGTAGACATTTATTGTTGCACTTTTCAGTCGCACACAATAAGGACGCTTTTCGGTAGTACACAAAAGGTTTGTTTTTCAGCAACACCACACTGACACGCAGATACACACAGACAGCTTCATGTGTCTCTCTCTTTCGTCTGTCTCCTCTCCTCAGATATTCCCGTGTGTGGCACCGGCTCATTCACCACTTATTTTCCCGGCCTTGCTCTGCCCAGACGCCACTCAGCCCCTCCCTGCTCGCCACAGTAGGATTTTTATGGAAAGTTAGTCCTGTTGTCCATGTACGTCGACATTGTGTTTAACAGCGAATCATTTTGTGATAAATCTGTGCATTTAAAATGGCATATCGGATGAAATTAGAGACTCTACTCTTTTGACTCAAACATGTTTTAATGTGAAAACTTAAGCTGGTTTCTCACCAGATGTAGTTTTGTTGCCGTTTCTCCCAAAGACAAACTCGGCTAAGATTGGCACCATGTATTTTTGTCACATGACTTGGTGCACTGAAAGTTTAACCCTTTAATGACAGTCTAAATTCTCCTGAACTGAGATCAGTTGGTTTAAAAAAATAAATACAATTAAGCATAGCCTATAGCGAAGCCAAAACGTAATGTCCATGCATGTGGACGCAGGGTCTAATGAGGTTAAGATAAATATAATTTTGAGCTGAGTATTTTTAATGGGCATAATTTCCAGTCAAGCTGTAATTTTGCCAAATTACACAAGAAGTGTGAACATATTATTTAATTCTGTGTGTTTAGGATACATGAATTGTTAACTATAAAATTACCCTCAGCAAGACAATTTGGCTGGCCATTTTATAAAAAAAAAAAAAAAAAAAAAAGTAATCTCCATAATCATTTCCTATATGGAATTTTATTAAACATAATGTAGTTTAATAAAATTTGATATGTGGTGGAAATAACTGTGGCGTGAATGTTTAATGACTTTTAGAAAAATAAAAAATGTCACATCTTTTGTGATGTGCATACAGTGTTGGACATTGTTAATAAATACGATTATTAACATCGTGAAAAATGTTGTAACAAGATTTAACTTTCTAGTAATCCAGTTTTCATCTACTGACCATCTTTCTAATTTTTGGGGGGCTCTTAAACCATCTGTGCTACTGAGTTAAAACACTACTTAAACCCCCGTGAGGCAAAAAAGACAACTCATTCCTTAGCATGACACATGGTCCTGTTGACGCAGTGATCTTTAAAGTGCTTTCTCTCACTTAACACATTTTTGCGCGGATGTTTTGGGAGTTGACGAAGGCGGCTTGATCAATGTTCTCCCTCTAGCTCTCCTCGGGTGTTTGAATAATAATGCTTGCATAGAAAAAGACACCCTCTCGGCCTAGATTTCCCTGATGGTAAGTTATGCAAATTATAAAGATCACAGTTTCGTGCAACTCTCTTCATTGGTGGGGCTACACCAGTGGAAGAAAAGACAAATCTATTAAGATTTAAGCGCACTCAATTCCGTAAATTGATTGTCCAAATGTATTTAATTATCACTGTATGTTAAATAAAAAAATTAAATAAAAAAAAAAACTCAAAAGACATCCACTCTAATGGTGAGAATGACCTGATTGGAGCGAGCTTAGATGTTTTATAATACAGTACAGTCTTCTGTTTACAGTATGTACACAATTGATTGACATTTAATTGTAATCCTCAAATGACCTAAAAACACACTTAATATTTCAGATTACTGCTATTGGCCCCCTGATCATGTTTTTATATGTTTGTCTCCCTACTAAAAAACCTCCATGTGGTTTCTACATTGCACATCATGTTTTGTCATGTACTTGCTTTCAGAGATGTTGGGTTTCTGGTTGACTGAACATTCTCTGTAAATAAGCAGTGATACGTGATATAAAATGACATATAGCTTTGTCTCTATGGCCATTGTTGGGAAGTCAGAACACATGCTTGCAGTTTTAAAACTTGTCTTAAAGGGATAGTTCACCCAAAAATGAAAATTCTCTCGTCATTTACTCACCCTCATGCCATCCCAGATGTGTAGGACTTTCTTTTTTCTGCAGAACACAAATTGAGATTTTTAGAATAATGTTTCAGCTCTGTAGGTCCATACAATTCAAGTAAATGGGTGCCAAAATGTTGACACTCCAAAAAGCATATAAAAGCAGCATAAAAGTAATCCATATAACTCCAGTGTTTTAATCCATATCTTCAGAAGAGATATGATAGGTGTGGGTGAGAAACAGATAATTATTTAAGTCCTTTTTTGCTGGAAATTCTTTTCCCTGCCCAGGAGGGGGCAGTATGCATGAAGAACGTGAATCATCAAAAACAGAAGAAGAAGAATGTGAAAGTGAAAGTGGAGATTGACTGAGCAGGAAAGAGAATTTAGAGTAAAAAAAAAGACTTAAATATTGATCTGTTTCTCACCCACACCTAACATATTGATTTTGAAGACATTGATTTAACCACTGGAGTCATAAGAATTACTTTTATGCTGATTTGTGTGATTTTTGGAGCGTCAAAATTTGGCACCAATTCAGTTGCATTGTATGAACTAAAACAGCTGAGATATTCTCCTAAAAATCTCTGTTTGAATTCAGCAGATAAAAGAAAGTCATATACAACTGGGATGGCATAATGGTGAGTAAATGATGAGATAATTTTCATTTTTGGGTGAACTATCCCTGTTCACCCAAAAATGAAAATTATTGTCTAAGTTGCTAGACAAATCTTTTACATGTACAGTATATTTATTTTTAAACAGTGCACTTATGTTCATTTATTTTTAATTTTTAAATTTTTTTACCAGAATGTATTAAAGGGATAGTTCACTTAACAATTACAATTTGGTCATTATTTACTCACCCCCATATTGTTCCAAACCCATACAGTATGCCATTCTTCTGTAGAACAGAAAAGGAGATGTTTGGCAGAATAACAGTCTCATCTTTTTTTTTTTTCTTTAAAATCAAAATGAATGGTCACTTATAACAGTCTGCTTAACATCTCCTTTTGTGTTCCACAGAAGAAAGGAAGTCATTGAGGTTTGTAACAACATGAGGGTGGGTAAATTATGACATAATGTTTTTTTATTTTTATTTTTTTATTAACTTTTAATTTCATCCCTAGTTAAAAAAGTTTTTCTTTATATATATATATATATATATATATATATATATATATATATATATATATATATATATATATATGTATATATATATTCTTTTAACATTTTTGAAATGAACTTTTGCTAAGCTACCAACAGAGGGCATCACTTCCATTGTTGACCACTTAAAACTGCATCTTCTAATACAAAACATAACTGAGAAATTTTACTGTGATCATTATCCACAGGAAACTCATTTTGAAAGCACATTTTAAGCTTTGAATAGTTTCCATGTCTTTTAAAGCAGCTGTAACAAACTTAAGAAGAAAACACACACATATACACACACCCACACACAAACATATACTCTCCAAACCACTAAATATAATAATAGACATAAAAAAAAAAGAAAAAAGTAAGGCTCAAATGGAGTAGAAGTGTTGAAATGAGATCTTCCTCATTTCTGCTGTCAGTGATGCACAGTGCAGGCTGCATACTCCTCCTAAAGTGCATTCCCTCGGCCCAAGCTTAACCAGAGTTGTAGGAGGATTCTATCATTTGGGTCTCCAGAGAGCATGCTGGGAGCCCTAGGGCCTTTAACATTCGTTTAGACATGATCAGACTCCCGCCACTCATCTTAAGTGTCAGAAAACATATTGAATTTTGTAACTGATAGCTCACACTTTTCTGTTGGAATATTATGTGCAATAGCTCTCCAGGAATTCATCCACATTGGCCATGCATCTAGGAGTAAAGCCATATTGGCTGAAATTTTTATTGACTTGATCCCTTAGCTGGCGGTGAACACAATCGACAATAAGTACAAAGACCTTTCAGCACAATCTCGCCCTCAAAGTATTTTTATCTTTTTCCTGTAATGACGTGAAGCCCTGTAGTATTATATTTCTTGTACTAGAAGACTATTTAGATAGCTTCAGTTTTCTTAACAACATTGGAATTACAGGACAATTATTAATAAAGGATCTGTGATTTAATGTGCTGCGCTTTTCAAATAAACAAGATTTATTTATGAGTATAGGGGTATTTCACCCAAAAATGAAAATTATGTCATTATTTTCTCATCCTCATATGGCTCTGTATCCACATGCCGTTTTTCTTCCATGCAGCACAAAAAGAGATGTTAGGCAGAATGTTCAGCCTCAGTCCCCATTCACTTTTATTGTATGGAAAAAAGATTTTTAGTGAACTGTCCCATTAATTATATAATTATGATATTACAAATATAAGGCAATTGTGACATGATGCTGATGCTGCTTCTAGAGGCTGTTCTGAACAGTCCAGGACTCTCTTTATTTATTACACAAAATGTTTTGACAGATCTCACAAGCAATAGTTTGACTGCGGCTCTCAAAGGTGGTGTTATACAGGTGTGCATGGCTGGTGCTCTTTGATTTGCACTTCAACAGCCACTGGCAAAAAAAAAAACAAAACAACAACACTGATGCCTGGGCCACCAAAACACAGTGGTTGAGAGAAGACCACTGCCTATTCTCTCATTATTTAAAGGAATAGTTCGCACAGTTAGAAGATGTCTAGAGCTGTATGACTTATTTTCTTCCTTGGAACACAAAAGTAGATGTCAGACAGAATGTTATCCCCAGTCACCATTCACTTTCTATGTATGTACAGTATAAGTATTTTGTGTTTCATGGTACATATACATTTATGCAGGTTTAAAACAACATAAGGGTGAGTAAATGATAACAGAATTTTTGTTTTTAGGCTTAGTGAACCTCAGAGTATATACTCTTATAGCGAGCGGCCTCCTTCTCCGATAACCTCACATAACAGATGCTGTACGTGGGAGTATCTGCAGTTGATAGCTTCCATTAGTTTTTCACACCGATATGTGAAGTTGCCCCACGGTCTCTTGGCATTTGAATTGCTAACATCGCCTTCCCTCCATATCTGTTATCTTCACATTTTGAAAGTGTCTGTTTACCAATGGTGTGGCGGAGTCGACTGCTTTACCCTGCCCTAGTCAAAATCAGTGTTCATGAAAAGATGCCAGAGGTCATAGTGTGAATGGAGGATCTCACTTTATTGATTCTCTGTGAATAATTTATGCTGGTTATGGTGCGTGCAATAACAGGTGATGGCACGGTTCTTCACAAGGGGGTGAAGGTGGAGGAAAGGATAGAAAGAGGGAGACAGATGGAAGGTGGGGGAAAAGAGGAGAGGAACAAGGAAGTGAGACAGAAAAAATAGGAGTGGGCAGTACTGAAAAACGTCTCTCGCACTAGTAGTGCTGTTTCAATTAAGCCTTTTCAGTTTTATATGCTAACATAAGGTGACTGAGCTGGAACAAACAGCCAGATACACAAAATCATAATCACACTTTATTGTTCGATTCACTTTAGTTGGACCATATGGCGAAAAGGAAACAACTAAAAGTCAGTTGATAAAGACACCCTCCACCTTTTCATTGGTATATGCTGTTTTTCACATGTTCTGTTTTGAATGGGAGAAAGTTTGTCAAATGAACTATTAAATAATAGTTTATAAAATAAACTGTGCATGTGACAAAGGATTAAACAACTTTTGTGCTTTAATCTCAAAGTCTTGAAAAGTGACTTAATGGTGACTCTACGCGTAAAAGCTAAAGTGCATATCGTGTCGGAACAGAATTGCAGTAATAATGCTTGTTTTCAAACAGGTTTTGCAAACACTCCCCTTGTCTTCCATTGGTCGAACAAACCCACCCCAAACTTGTGGTGTTAGTTGAACCAATTTTGCTGGTTCAAGATACACAATATAAAAAAAATAAAAAAATGACACAATGTTTACACTTTTCTGTGAAATCAACCTATGAATGGTCATTTAATGTTTTCTATGCACATTAGTCTGTAATTGGAGAAAGTGTACCCACTTCCAAAAATTTTAAAAATAAATAAATAAATAAATATTACACACTTCAGCTTTAATTACAAACACAATTTCCTTGGCAAATCAAAACTTGCTTAAAATCATCATAAGGGGCACTGAATTCACCTGCTCAGTTGGTTCATTACACTGAATATGAAATTTTTTTCACTCGTGTTCAAATATTACCATTAACCAACAGTGTTATCTATTGACCTGCATGAATCTAAGAGGCTTATGGTAAAACAAGACAGGAAATATTGGGGCCGATGTTTATCTGTTACATGATTCATTTTCCATTAAATACTAATGATGGATCTAGTGCCGTACTGTCCTTACGTCCCAGGCCTATATCTATTAGGAAGTAATCTCTCTAACTGTTTGGATTGTACTTAAAAAGTTATGCCTGAAACTGCAGTTAGAAGTTAAAAGCGGGGGTAAAATAGGAGGTCTGCTCTTCATGTTTTAACAGGAACAGCAATTACTTTTGTGAATGAGGCTGCAATTTTATATCCATTGCCTACACCCCCATCACCACCCTTATAATCCTACTTAACCTCTCCACAACCAATTACGCCATAGCCCACTGGTTCCATTTTAATGGCTCTTTCATCTCCCCGCACCAACTTTTCCATCATATTTGCCTGATTAAACGATGGAGGGGGTTAAAGAAATTATGAAGAGGCTGCCGAACCAATGAAGTTACCCTGAAAAAACTAATGAAGTGGGACAATTACTTTAGGGTAAACTGGGTTTTTCTCATTTTCTAAAGAAACTGTGAGTGATGCTTGCCTGTGCAAAAGTTGTCGCCATGATGCTAGGGGTGTTTGTGGGGGTTGCCTGGATGTCACTATACAGTTTCTAAGTTTTAATTTGTTGCTATAGGTGGTTGCTGGGACTTTCTAACTTGTTAAAAGAGCCCACTCACAAGTATTTGTGAATGTTCTGGTCCCTAAAAATGGCTCAGATCCCTCCCTCAATGTATGTCCATGGGTTTCCAGGTGAAAATCGTATGTCCGATCCTTGCCATAAATAACAGTACATCCTTTTCTCAACAAGCCACTCTGTTTGAGGTATTCACATTAATTTCTGTAGCACAAATGGCAAGGGATGAGTTACATGCAGATGTTTAATACTTAACATGGGTTTATTCAAATTCTTAAGTAAGTATGAACAATAGTAATATTGATGCTTGCCTAAGGTAGTGTACTTGTAGTGGGAGTGTGTGTATGTGTGTGTTATTTTTTTTAAAAAAAAATGTAATTTTTTTTATCAGTAACATGCATACATGCTCTTCTGTTGCCGATGGTCTTTGTTATTGTTGCATTAAGGGTTCTGACCTCTTGTCCTGACCTGTGTTAGGTCATCTCTCAGTGCAGAGGTGTATTACACAAGGTTGCGCTCAGCTTTAGCTTGAACAGAGGAGCACATGAATCACCCTGATCTCACTTTAGACTCAGATGATTGCATAATGGCTATGGCACATCTGATTTCGCTCTCCTGTGTATGTGTGACCTTTAAATGAATTTCTCTGCTCTGGGAAAATACCCATCACTTATTTTAGACAGGAGAGGGAGCCAGTGACGAGGGGGGTCGTACATCATAACTGTCTGAGCCGGTATGAGAACACAGAAGGTAACTGTCCTAAAGTGCTGTTTTGTCTGCAGTTTTGAATGGCAGCATCTCATTAGCTTGCCAAGATTAATGTTGTCAAAACTTTTCTTTTCGAAACATTGTGGTCAAACTTTTATTGGACCTGTGGAAGTATGTTGCAATGCAACTGGTGAATTGTAATGAAAAACAGAAATTATACAGTACACCGTTGGCAATCCCAAATTGCAGATTCAGCCTTCAAATTGAGGCCTTTGGATTAAACACGAGGCCTGTTTTTGGCAGGAAAAACTTATGATTAAATTTAAAAATAAAACTCAAATAATAAAACTCACAAAATAATTTACAACAAGGTAAAGAAAATGTATTTATTTATTTTGTATTTTTTTGGGATAGCAATTAAGTAAATGTAGGTGTGAATAAAATTTTTGGCAAATTTCTTCGGCCATTTTTGACCAGTGATAGACCAATATATTGACCAGGTGATTAATCTGCCAGTTTTTGGCCAGTTTGAGATTATCTGCATCTAAAAATATTCATGCAAACTTGGCTGACCGTTTGCACCTGCATTTAGCGCTGTCCACTTGTGATCGGATCTCCCGAGACTGATGTTAATACCAAATCTGAACCCCGCAAGAGTGACATTTGACAAGAGATGTCTTTGCTTAGACACAAAGATGCGTGCTAGAAGTAACACATTGTAATCTATTTAAATGAACAGACGAAAGAAATGCGGTCGGTGTGCGTGTCTGATGCTGTTCACAAGCGCAGCGCTAGCGCTTATCACAGATTGTGCATATTAAGAGTTTTCTTTCATCTGTGTCAGTGACCTGCAAAAAGTTTTGTTCTTTATGTGAGCACTGCAAGTGATGTAAAAATCGAAGTGGCTGGTAAAATTGGGTCAAAAAGTTAGTTCTGTACCCTGCTCTCAACTGAGATGAGGAACATGCCAAAGATCTGTTGTGGAGGCATCGTGGATTTCAAAGGCGAGGGTAGGCATGTGACAGTATCAAATTTTCATATCACTATAATTGCTGAAGCTTTTATCATGGTATGCGGTATTATCATGTTATTGAAATACATTACAAAAATGGGTTGAACGATAAACAAACTTTATTGTTGTTCTCTTAATAAAAAGTTTAATTAAATTTTCAATACCAAACTGGCCTTTAAATTAACAGATAACAAAGAGCTTTGAAAAGAACCCTGAATGTTTAAAAACACTACCATCAACACCATAGATACATAGCCAAATATAACATTTAGTTGATGTCTTAATATTTAAATGGTCATTCTGCTACGGGGCCACTGATCATTACAGATCAGGACAGACCTTGTTTTGTTGAGGCCAATGTTAAAGTAAGGCTAGACCAATTTTATCAAGCCAGCTACTAGGGGTGTAACAATCCATCGATCTGGAGAGATGCATCGATCCAATGACCAATGATCCAATGTTATCGATACAACATGTAAATATCGATATGGAAATTTTTATTTTAATACTCTCATGTCAGCCATGTCCATACGCATTTCCGTCAGGCGATGAAGCAAACTTATTACATTCATTTCACTTTATGAGCGCTAAATATGCTTTTCATGCGGGACACGGATGTGCGTGGGGTCTTTGAAGCCAAATTGTGCTCTGCTATCCGTGCGGCGTGCGCATGCGTCAACCGGGCTTCCTGCGAAAAACGAGCTCCATTAACAGGATCCGTGCGAGCGCATCAACGGGGCACTCCTTAAAATGTGAGCTCTTGTGACAAATGCAGAGCGGCTCACATTAATTTGGGCTTCCCTCGATATCGTTGGGCTTGCGACCCTTTTGAATTTTACATGTGAATTTGCTATTTTAAAGTACCATGGAGCAGTTCAACCATCATGTGAAACATCTTCACAACACCGACATTCTGAACAGCACTAACGAGGGAAAGAGAAATACCTGCTTAGCTCCAGCATCAGTTATAAGACTTTAAACCTCTACATGTCAACACCCTTACTAACATATATCCCAGTTAACTGTAACAGAATTTTTCATTAAGACTGTGGAAATTGTAGCCAAGGAAACCACGGATAGCACAGACAGTTGGAAACAAGTTATGGGTATGTAAGTATTTTGAATTGGACTAAACTAAAAAATTAGCTGTCATCAAACGAGTGATTTTTTTATATTATTTTTGTATTATTATCTGTATAATTTTTTTCAATATCTGAAGTACCTTATTTTGTTGTGGATGTCCCAATGTGTATATAGAGAGCAGAATAAAATAATAAAATTATGTTTTGGTTGCATTTGAGAGCAAAACAAAATGTAATTGATTGTGTAAAATAGAAACATAATATCGGAATATTGATCGCAGGCCCCTGAATCGAATCGTATCGCGGCAGACTGTGAAGTATCGGTAAATATCGGATCGCAGGCCAAGAGAATTGATTCAAGATCGTATCATGATGAAACATCCAATTTACACCCCTACCAGCTACTAGGCTACAAGAATAGTATGCATGTTTTCTTTTTCTTTATAGCAAGCCAATTGCTAATATATAGCTAGATGCTAGCTACAATTTCAATAACCGCAAGTTCACTCTCACTGCATGGCAACGTACAATTGCGTGGTGTTCCAACTTTAAATTAATATTGAAATCATCATTGTGCCACATTTATTACAGGACTTAGTATTATCTGATTCCAACTGTATTTTAGTTGTTACTACGAGACACAAACGTTACTCTGTAGCTAGCGGAGTTTTAACAAACTACTCTCTGGCCACTAGAAAGCAATCAACACATTATCTGCAAATGGCAACAAGAGTTCACTTTGTTTGTCGTCTTAGTTCTCACTTGGCTAGTTGTCTCTTAGAGTGTTGTCTCTCAATTTTCAAAAACAGTTTGGAAAAATTAGCAGAACCGTTACAACTTACCTTTATCTTGCTGAATTGAATGCAATGATTGTACCGCGGATGAGCGGACGTGTTGTCCACGGCAGTTTCGCTGCCACTTTTTTCCATCATTTTACACAAATGGAAACCATCTCCAACCAACAATCCCTCTGCATTTTTATAGAACCCAAAATACTTCCACTCTACTGACTTAACCCTATTAGAATGCGGATAAAGGGTCAGCTACATTCCTCCTTCAACCACGTTTCTCTTCCACACTGGTTTGTTTACATCATAGTGCACATGTGTAATTTGTGCCACGTACACGCAGTGTTGTGAATCTTGATTCGTTAATGAAAAAAAAAAAACCTATTGTGCGTCAAAAGGTTATCTAGAATTATTTACAGTACTTTTAAGTGTCCACGATAACAATATCATGCATGTTATTTAATGTGATATACTGTGTAATCGAATACTGTCACAACCCTATGCGAGGGTGAGTTAGACTAACTATATTAAGAAAACACAACTGCAGGTTAATGAGTTTTTTCACTTGATCTTACAGTAGCACAGCATATTCTGCACTGCCTATAATCTTTAACACTCCCTGTGTACAATTTACTATAAACAACTGTTATACTAAATTATGCTCAGGAGAAATTAAGTTTAAAATTAACATGCGTCACGATATGTATCGTATTGTGGCCTCTGTATCGTGATGCATATTGTATCGTTAAATTGTTGTTGATACCCAGCTCTAATCTAAACCACATCGTTCAACCACTCTATTTGACATTGGGATATTCAAAGAATAGAGAATAGAATATATATATATATATCCACATATGGAGCGAATTGTTAATCCACAAGGAGCTAAAAGACTTGAGGATCACAGATCATTAGAATAAGTCAAGGCCTAATAAATCAAAAGATATTCCTCTAGCAGTGTGAAGTCACTACCTGTTTAAGTAAACATCCTTAAACACTGCTCGCCATCCCATGTGATTCGCTTGTTTCAAACTTTGTATTCTGAGGAGCAATTTCCCTCTGATTAAAACATCTGGCCGCTGTGTAGTTTTACCTGCACATCTGTCAACAGGGAGAACTGCATGGATCTTCTTCATCAGTGAAGTAGATGGCAATCAGTCTGACAGCAGGAGAGAGAGAAAGAGAGAGAGAGAGAAAGAGAGAGAGAGAGATGGAAGGAATGATTTATTAAAGCCCAAGAAATAAGCAGCAGTCCACGTCCAGACTGTCCGTATCATTCCAGACTGTGTTTCACCCTCGTAAAGAGCTGTCAGCTTCAGTGATACCGATGCACTGCAGAACATTTCTCGAGTTAGAGAGGAAGAAAAAAATAACGGGACAATTACTTGCCTCCACTTCGCCAAAAATGGATGTTCTCTTCCATCTTAGTGTGTCTGGTTATGTTCAGAATAGCATAATCCAATTCTACTCTTAATTTTTTCTGTAGTATACAGTATGTAAGCTACACTGTGCGCAGCATGTAAATTTTACATATGCAATATCTGGATGACCTACTACTTTTGACAAAATGAATAGTATACAGCAGAGCATTCTACTGTTTGAAAAGCTTACCATGATATATTGCCTACTGTTTCACGTACTATTATTATTATTATTATTATTATTTTTATATAATTTATATAATAGCAGGCAGTATTTAAATTCTGTATAGTTCAAGCAGTAATGTAGTATTCTTTTCCAATTTAGGCTCTGTTAATTCCCCTTCCTTTGGTTACCTGTTAAGGTGATCCCAGACACATTAGAAATTTGGCCGTGGTGTAGCGGTTAATCACTGTGGTCCCCATCTGACAATAATTAAGGTTATTAGACAGGGATACATATGCAAGCAACAGGGACACATTCTGAAGTGATGGAAGGTGTCGATGCCACTGTGAGTGTGCATTAAAATATCTCTCTTTTGAGATTTGTCTTAGCACTCTCTAGAGTCACAGCCCACAGAGACGGCAAAGACAGAGCAGGTACATTTGTGTAGTAATACGGCTCATTTTCAAACTCTGTATCCTCTATATAGTGTATGTCAGATTAATTAGACTATAAGTTCCGTCCTATAATATGAGCAGAAAATCATCTTTAAATTACCAAAAATGCTTGGTGTACTCATGCATGGAGGCATTCAGTTGTATTACCCTAATAAGGTTGTAAAAAACGTATTACAGCTAATATGAATGTATTGTATATAATAGATGGATAGGGCTGTTATTGTAATGCCACTGCTGTTAGGCAGCTGCCACTGCTCATTATTAAAAGCAGAGTTGAACAGGAAGACTTCCGCCGTGTCTTATTTTAAGCTAAACCCTGCCTGGGAGTGTTGAGAAGTACTGTGGTTCTTATTCAGAATGGGTTTCATTTTTAAAATGACTGGAACTGTATGAATTTCATGACGTACAGTTCTGTTAATGGTTCTGAAAGTCTGCATTTTTCTTCAAATATGGATTAAACAGCGTAATATATATGCAAAAAAAAAAAAAAAAAAATTCAATATATGCATGAGAGCCACTTTTAAACATTGCTGTTGTCATGATTGATCAGTGTGCATCTTATTTTCTTTTGGCTTTGCATGTGAATTAGCGATCAGCTTTCAACCAAGTGATGCATTGTTTCCGACAATTAAAAATTGGTGTAAACGCACCATTCATGGTATATTGTACATGCTGCTTATGTGTCGTCTTTGAGGTGGAAAGGTACCCTTTTTTCCATAGACACACAATGACATGTCTCACATACAAACTAATTCTGAGGTATGGATTTAGGAGAGATGGTAATATCAGGCAATAACCTTACAAGAATTGTGTATGTATGCATTTATTTATTTATTGGATTTTTCTTGGATATTTAATCCACTTGCTTATAAATATTTATTTCTTGCTTTAGATGCTTATTTTAGTCAGTGTAAAATAAGACTCTTGTACTGAAGTGTCAAAATGGCAATAAGTAAAACTGTATGAACAATCCATTTGAGAGCTAATAGCAAGTAACTTGTGTAGGTGGTTATGTAATGTTGCAGGATTACATAAAGTTCATAGAGACTCTCTCTCTCTCTGTCCCCCTCACTCCTATTCCAAATTTCCACACCAATATATAGCTTGCCATTTTTTAGGTGTTTGTTTGTTTTTCTCCTCCCTAAAGGACTGTGAATGATGCTTCAGAAATGTCACCGTTGCCCTGTCAGCCTTGACTTTAAACTCAGCCCAAGCACTAACTGTCATTTGCATGTCTGTTTTAATTTGTGAGGGATTTATATGCTTTTATTGATACTTTTCTCAATATGCAGAACCTGAGGCTGAATTGGTATATTACAAATATAGGAGAAAAATAATCTGAGAGGTCTTGTTTAGGTCAGACTAAATGGTTGTATTTTAATTGCAGTGGATGAAGTGTTTATCTGAATATGTTAGTGCACGATTAATGTTATCACATGGAAATTTGAGAGTGGAAGGAATTCATATTTGTCATTATTATGTGGTATAATAAAATATAATTTTATACTGCTCTGAACAGAAAGTCTATTAGGAATAGTTTATCCAAAAATGAAAATCTGTCGTTACTTACCCTTATGTTGTTTTTTTTTTTTTTCTGAGCAACACAAAATATTGTAGACATTTTTGAAGATTATCCTGAGCCACTCTTTTCCATATAATGAAAGTGAATGAGGACTAATGCTGTGAAGCTCCAAAATGACAAAAATAAAAGTAGCATGGAAGTCTCATAACTGAATAATGACTTAGATTTCAGAATTTACCTCACACAAAGTGATGTAATACTTTAGAAAACTTGGAAAATAGTGCAGATATAACTTAAAAAAACTTGGAATATAGATAAAATATATAGAGTCACTGGGACCACTTTTATGATACTTTATTGGTGTTTTTATTTTTGCAGTTTTTGAAGCTTTACAACTCAGATTGACTTACATTGGGCCTCATTCATGAAAATTTTGTAAATCTCTGAAAAAACTGGGAGTGATAGACGCGTAAAATGGAGCTTCAGCCGGATTCATGAATGCTTTGTATTCCCCAGATTTGCTAGTAAACCGTGTGCATGTTAGAGAATTCTAAACGTCCGTAAATTATCATAATCCACGCCCATGAAAACACCATATAAGGAAGACCTCAGACTCGCTAGTACTGTAAATAGGAATAGGAAGCTTTTAACATCTATGCGAACAGTAATACAATTTCTTTTTTTTTTTTTTTAATGGAGTGCATTCACATTGTAAAATATTGATATAGCAAACACTTGCATGTTCGGTCTAAAAAGAAAGTGAGGAATTTACAGTCATCGCATGCTTTTGCTGTCATCAGAGGTTATTTTGTGAATTAAACAGTCCAAGATGTCAATAAAAATGGTTTGACATGAAGCTTTAGTGTAAAAAAATTTCCGTTCACGCCGGCAGGAGGATGTCCATAACCAACCTTCTCTGGTTCTGTTGAGGGTATCGCCAGTGTCACTGGAGAAACTTCTCGAGTAAATCCATGACTGTAACAGTGATGTACTTCCCTTGCAACAGGAAAAATCTTAAAATAAATTGATAGAATGCCTGAAGAAGATCTTTGACCGAAACGCTGCAAGATATTACAGATTTGCAAGCTATACGACAGTGTGCAAGCTTTTTTTCCCCTGTTGTATTGTGTACACATCTGTCCGTGATGTGTTTATTTATGGGTTTAACAGCATTATCATTGACCATACGTTATCAACTGAACACGATGTACCGATGACAACACTAAATTATGAAACCTAAATTATAGAGCTCATATCAAATAAAAGAAATATCCAGCCAGTCACATGAGAGGGCTTGTTTTCTTCTTCTTTTCTTTTTATTTGAGAAAATCCAATGCAAACTGTGTCTTTCCATCAGCCTTTCACCCCATGTCAAGCACTTATGCTGGAAAATCATGCAAAGCATACTTTGAAAAGAAAATTAAAGCAGAAAAGAAACAATTCTAAAGAAAATTAGGTTAATTTCACTCATTTAATTATTAGGTGATTTTTTCATTACTTATTTAATTTTACTTCAATCATATTGTTGTCATGGCAATTTGTCTGAAAGAACACAACACATTAGGATGTCTTAAGCACGATTTACACATGGTCGGGACAAGGTGTACGTTTTGAATATACACCGGTGGCCAAAAGTTTGGAATAATGTACATATTTTGCTGTTTCAGAAGGAAATTGGTACTTTAATTCAACAATGTGGCTGATCAACTGATCACAAAGTATAGTCAGGACATTACTGAAAAAAAAAAAAAAAAACAGCACCATCACTATTTGAAAAAAGTAATTTTTGTAAAAGTAATTTCCCCTTCCCTATCTGTCACTCACTCGACGTTGTGTCGACACTAGGGGTCACTCTTGGGAGCCCGAGACACCTCTGGTCTTTGATAAAAGGCCAATGAAAATTGGTGAGTGGTATTTGCATACCACTCCCCCAGACATACAGGTATAAAAGGAGCTGGTATGCAACTACTCATTCAGATTTTCTCTTCGGACTGTTCATTCACCTCTGCTGAATCTGACGGCGCATTTCAGCGGCTTCTCCCTCCTCTGCACTGGTGCACTGCAGAGAACGCCCCTGGGCACTTCGGCAGAAAAAAGAGAGTATATTTTTCTAAAAGAGTATATTTCTCTAAAAGAGCGTCACACACGGAACATCTTTTTAAAGACGCATCTTTTTAAAGATGCCTTTCCGTTTGTGTGATATTCCTGGTTGCGGTCGTTACCTCTGGGGCGATGTCCACCTTAGTGGTCCAGGAGCGCCACCTTTGGCTCAACCTGGTCGAGATGGGTGAGGCCGACAAGGCACGGTTCCTTTCTGCCCCTATCTCCCAGATTGGCCTGTTTGGCGACACCATCGAGGACTTTGCCCAGCAGTTCTCGGCGGTGAAGCAGCAGACGGAGGCTATCCGGCACATCTTGCCCCGGCGCGGCTTAAGATCCCGCACCCCGCCTGCTCGTCACCAAGGGCATCCCCCTGCGGTGACTGCACCGACTCCACCACAGCCCACCCCTTCAGCCTGGCCCCGGCGTGGAGCCCGCCGCAGGAAGCAGACGCCACCCGTCTCACGGCCGGCTGCCAAGAACCCACAGAAGGCTTCGAAGCACCCCTGAGATGAAACCCACCTTAGAGCTGGTAAGCAGACCACTACATCCCCCGGTGGAGGGCCGGGAGGAGAATCTTTTGTTGCTTTTTCATTTAATTTCACCGCATGCCCAAGTGGCTGCGGTACCCAACAGTTCAGCAAAAGAGCGGTTTCCTCATTCCCTGGGTCACAAAACCGGTGTTCACGAACGTCATCATGACCACCATCCACCTTTTCATCCTTGCAGGGTTGGCGCTCCAGCGGCGGTCTCCCCACCCCTGAGCACCCAGCTGTGGTACAGATCCGCCCCCAATGTAACAATCTCCACGGGTCACGAGGACAGGCCTCTTCCTCCCCTGTCCCAGGCTGTTCCGGGGTTGGTCACAAGGAGCCAGGTAAGTGCTTCGATGTCCCTGGACTCAGTACGGCCAAAACATGGCGTGGCACCTCGGGCTCCGCCCCACCGCAAGGCCCCACATGCCGGTACGTCCGATGAGATTGTCCCTTTGGTCCCCCTCGCTCAGAGCTTGGATGCGTGGCTTGCGCTTTCCAATCCGTCGTGATGGCTAATCCGGACCGTCTGACTCAGATATGCGATTCAGTTCGCCAGGCGTCCACCCAGGTTCAGCGGCATCCACTTCACCTCGGTGAAGGTCAAAAACGCTGCTACCTTGCGCACGGAGATTGCTACCCTCCTATGGAAGGATGCGATAGAACCTGTCCCTCTGGCCGAGATGAAGAAGGGGTTTTAATTCATTGTACCAAAAAAGGTGGTGGTTTGTGGCCAATCTTGGGCC
This sequence comes from Myxocyprinus asiaticus, assembly GCF_019703515.2. Classification (NCBI taxonomy): domain Eukaryota; kingdom Metazoa; phylum Chordata; class Actinopteri; order Cypriniformes; family Catostomidae; genus Myxocyprinus; species Myxocyprinus asiaticus. The sequence continues at coordinate 12,962,184 of NC_059385.1, read as the reverse complement.
TGCGAGTACTGAACCAGGCTTTACACAGACTCCCTTTCAAGATGCTGACGCAGAAACGCATTCTGGCGAGCGTCCGGTATCAAGATTGGTTCGCGGCGGTAGACCTGAAGGACGCGTACTTCCACGTATCAATTCTACCTCGACATAGACCCTTCCTGTGGTTTGCATTCGAGGATTGGGCGTATCAGTTCAAGGTCCTCCCTATCGGTCTGTCCTTGTCCCCTCGTGTCTTCACGAAGGTTGCAGAGGCAGCTCTTGCCCCGTTAAGGGAGGTGGGCATTCGCATTCTCAACCATCTCAATGATTGGCTAATCCTAGCTCACTCTCGGGATATGTTGTGTGCACACAGCGACCTGATGCTCTTGCACCTCAGCCGACTAGGGCTTCGGGTCAACTGGGAAAAGAGCAAGCTCCTCCCAGTTCAGAGCATCTCTTTTCTCGGTTTGGAGTTGGACTCAAGTTGGTGCACAGTCGGTGCTGACCTGTCTGAAGGCGTTCAAACAGAAAACAGCAGTTCTACTGAAACTTTTTCAGAGACTCCTGGGGCATATGGCATCCTCAGCGGTGGCCACTCCACTTGGGTTGATGCATATGAGACTGCTTCAGCACTGGCTTCAGACTCGAATCCCGAGATGGGCATGGCGCTGCGGACACATCGCGTGGTCATCATGCCGATCTGTCACTGCCTCTTCAGCCCTTGGACCGACCTCACATTTCTACGGGCAGGCGTTCCCCTAGAACAGGTCTCCAGGCGCGTCGTGGTCACGACAGATGCCTCCAAGACGGGCTGGGGCACTGTATGCAAAGGGCACGCAGCTGCCGGCTTATGGACGGGCCTGCGGCTGCTTTGGCACATCAGCTGCCTTGAGTTGCTGGCAATTCTGCTCACCCTGTGGAGGTTCCGGCCATTGATCCAGGGCAAGCACGTGTTAGTTCGGACAGACAACACAGCAACGGTAGCATATATCAACCGTCAAGGCAGTCTGTGCTCCCGTTGTATGTAATAACTCGCCCGCCGTCTCCTCCTCTGGAGTCAGCAGCACTTCAAGTTGCTGCGAGCCACTCACATCCCGGGCGACCTCAACACCGCAGCGGACGCGCTTTTATGGCTGGTTACTCTCAGGGGAGAGTGGAGACTCCACCCTCAGGTGGTCCAGCTGATCTGGAGTCAATTCGGACAGGTACAGGTAGACCTGTTCGCCTCACAAGAATCCTCCCACTGCCCGTTCTGGTATGCCCTGACCGAGGCACCTCTCGGAATAGATGCGCTGGCACACAGCTGGCCCCCTGGACTGCGCAAATATGCGTTTCCCCCAGTGAGCGTACTTGCACAGTTCCTGTGCAAGGTCAGGGAGGACGAGGAGCAGGTCATCCTGGTAGCACCCTACTGAACCAGACGTGGTTCTCGGACCTCTCGCTCCTCATGACAGCCCCCCCCACCCCTCGGCGAATTCCCCTGAGGAAGAACCTTCTTTCTCAGGGATGGGGCACCATCTGGCACCCACGACCAGACCTCTGGAATCTCCATGCCTGGCCCCTGGACGGGACGCGGAAGACCTAAGTGGTCAACCACCCGCGGTGGTAGACACGATCACTCAGGCTAGGGCCCCCTCTACGAGGCGCCTGTATGCCTTTAAGTGGCATCTGTTCGCTAAGTTGTGTTCTTCCCGATGGGAAGACCCCCAGAGATGCACAGTCAGATCGGTGCTTTCCTTCCTGCAGGAAAGGTTGGAAGGGCAGCTGTCCCTTTCCACCTTGAAGGTGTATGTAGCCGATATAGCGGCACACCACAACCCAGTGGACAGTAAGTCCTTAGGGAAGCATGAAATGATCATCAGGTTCCTGAGGGGTGCCAGGAGGCTGAATCCCTTCAGACCGCACCTCGTTCCCTCATGGGACCTCTCTGTAGTTCTTCAGGGTCTACAGAGAGCCCCCTTTGAGCCTTTGCAGTCAGCTGAGCTTAAGGCACTCTCCTTGAAGACTGCTCTCCTGACTGCGCTCACTTCCATCAAGAGGGTAGGAGACCTGCAAGCGTTCTCTATCAGCGAAACGTGCCTGGAGTTCGGTCCGAGCTACTCTCACATGATCCTGAGACCCCGACCAGGCTATGTGCCTAAGGTTCCCACGACCCCTTTTAGGGACCAGGTGGTGAACCTGCAAGTGTTGCCCCAGGAGGAGGCAGACCCACCCTGATGTTGCTGTGTCCGGTGCGCGCTTTACGCATCTATTTGGATGGCACGCAGAGCTTTAGAGTCTCTGAGCAGCTCTTTGTCTGCTTTGGTGGACAGCGGAAAGGAAGCGCTGTGTCCAAGCAGAGGACGCCCACTGGCTCATTGATGCCATAACTATGGCATATCACACCCAGGACGTGCCGCCCCCAGTAGGGCTACGAGCCCATTCTACCAGGGGTGTAGCGGCCTCCTGGGCCTTGACCAGGGGCACCTCTCTAACAGACATTTGCAGAGCAGCGGGCTGGGCAACACCCAACATCTGTGCGAGGTTCTACAGCCTTTGGGTGGAACCGGTTTCGTCTCGCGTAGTGGCACGCACATGCAGGTAAGTCTGGGACAGCCGGCCAGGTGTATCGCTTGCGCATAGTGCCTTTCACCTCCCCTGAGCTGAAGACGTGCGCCATTAACTCCCAGTAGTGTTCACAAACTGTGTTCCCTGGTTGATTTCCTCCGAGCCCTATGGCAGACGAGTCTTCGGAGGGACTCGCTGCCAGCCTAGTACACATGCTAACTAAAGCCCTGTGCTGGGGTAGGTGCTCCGCATGTGGCGGTTCCCCGTAGGTAACCCCATGCGACGTATATCTTCCGCTAATTCATTTCCCTGTTGGCAAACTGCATCTTCCTTTGGCAGAGGCCCCTCTGCCCCAGTCTCCATGCTTGTAGTAACTCCTCCCCCGTAGGGTAGGACCTACCATGGAACTTCTCCACATGGCATACTTCCGACATAGTTCGGCAAGACCATGTGATGTATTTCCACTTAAATACCACCCCCCCCCCCCTCTCTGGGTGGGATGTGGTTGGCCCAGTCGGTTAATCCCCCTTTTTTTGGGAAATGAAAAAAAAAGGGGATAAGAGGCCACGACTGGGCTAGCCCGTCTCTATCTTTTGGGTAGTCGACTTGTCCCAAAGGGCCGTTCGACACTCATAACAGTGTTGAGGGAGGTTACGTGTCGGCCTGGTGCGCTGGCTATGAGGCACACAGTGGTCTGCCCGTCACACACCGCCAGTTCACGTAACACAGTTCAGCCAGTTGCGGCGTTTTGTATAGGGACCCCTATGGTCACTACATCGACACAACGTCGAGTGAGTGACAGATAGGGAACGTCCTGGTTACTTGCGTAACCTCTGTTCCCTGATGGAGACGTTGTGTCCCTCCTGCCACAATGCTGAACTACCCGCTGAAATGGCCGGGACCTTGTCTCGGCTCCTCAGCATAAAACTTGAATGAGTAGTTGCATACCAGCTCCTTTTATACCCGTATGTCCGGGGGAGTGGTATGCAAATTTTCTTTGGCCTTTTATCAAAGACCAGTGGTGTCTCGGGCTCCCAAGAGTGACCCCTAGTGTCACTACATCGACACAAAGTCTCGTTCCCTCCATCAGGGAACGGAGGTTACGCAAGTAACCAGGACGTTATGCCCTTATAGCTGAGATGGTTAACATTTCTCTGAGTGACTTAGATAATCATCTAGACAGACCCCATTTCCAGCAGCCATCACTCCAACACCTTATCCTTGAGTAATCATGCTAAATTGCTAATCTGGTACTAGAAAATCACTTGCCATTATATCAAACGCAGTTGAAATCTATTTGGTTCGTTAAATGAAGCTTAACATTGTCTTTGTGTTTGTTTTTGTGTTGCCACAGTATGCAATAGACTGGCATGTCTTAAGGTCAATATTAGGTCAAAAATGGCAAAAAAGAAACAGCTTTCTCTAGAAACTCGTCAGTCAATCATTGTTTTGAAGAATGAAGGCTATACAATGCTTGAAATTGCCAAAAAAAAAAAAAAAAAAAAAAAAAAAAAGAATATTTCATACAAAGGTGTACACTACAGTCTTCAAAGACAAAGGACAACTGGCTCTAACATGGACAGAAAGAGATGTGGAAGTGTCCGACTAGAAAGCCACATCTATGTCAAGTGCTACAGGAAGCGTGGGGTGAAATGTCACCTGAGTATCTGGACAAACTAACAGCTAGAATGCCAAGGATCTGCAAAAGTTGTCATTGCTGCACGTGGAGGATTTTTTGATGAGAACTCTTTGAAGTAGTTTAAGAAGTTCTGAAAAAAAAAATCATATTGTAGTAGTCATTTTTCACGTTATTAATGTCCTGACTATACATTGTGATCAGTTGAATGCCACTTTGGTGAATAAAAGTAACAATTTCTTTCCATAAGAGCAAAATCTGTACATTATTCCAAACTTTTGGCCGCCAGTGTATGAAAACTTTCATGAACCCGAAAATATACGTCAGACCGGCTTTACGAGCAATTTACATAAAAATTTGGTCTGCTTGTGTTTCATGAATGAGGCCCATTGTGTGTAAAAGATCAGCCAAGATGTTCTTCAAAAATGCACCTACTGTGTTCTACAGAAGAAAGTCATGTAGGTTTAGAATGACAAGAAATTAAACCATGATAGAATTTTAATTTTTGTGCAAACTTTTCCTTTAATGAATGTTAAAAAGAGTTATTCGTAGACTAATTTCCTCCACATTTGTATAGCAGCTTATATAATTTTTGTTGGTCTGGCATACACACTCCACTGTATCTATTTTATTACTGAGAAAAAAAAACAAATAAAAACAACAACTAGTTGTTCAAGATGCTTTTATTCTATCCCCTTATGCCCTTATAGTTGAGATAGTTAACATTTCTCGGAGTGACTCATCCTAGCAATGGCATGGGCATAGACCTCCCTGTGCAGCCAATTAAACTGTGTCACTCTGGAGATGTGCGGGAAGGAGGTTTGGTAAATGAAGATCGATGAAGAGGAAGCCATGGCCGTTATATATAGGCTAGCTTTGCTGTTAGGCCTGACCTGAAGTTTACCCTATGGCCTGTTGCTCTTGGCCAGTGGCAGGAATGTGAGAATTAGGTTGTTTAAGTTGGAGAGCTCAACAGTATGTGCATGAAGCAGGCTTTGTCTGGGGTAGGAATTTAGTGTAAAGTGTGTGGGTTAAGCTTGTGTTTCCTTTTTGTGGGATCTGAAACACAAAGTAGATAACATTTTGCTTGCCCATGCAAAACTCACCACTACATTGCCTTTGTGTTTGGGTGGTTGCTATAGGGCATCACTAGGTGATTGCTAAGGTGTTCAGAGTGGTTTTTAGCACATTTCTATGTGCTTTCTTTAGTGTTTTGGGTGGTTGCTAGGGCATTGCAAGGTGGTTGCTAATGTATTCTGAGTGGTTTTTAATGCATTGCTATGTGGTTTCTTGGGTGTTCTGGGTGGTTTTCAGCTCATTGCTGTGCGTTTTTTAAGTTGTTCTGGGTGGTTGTTGGGGCATTGCTAGGTGGTTGCTAAGGTGTTCTCAATGGTTTTTAATGTATTGCCATGAGGGTTTGGGATATGGATGTTCAGTGTGAAAACATGCGCACAAAACACTTAAGTACCGTGAAGACCATATAAGAGGTATCTCACTTGAAAGCCTCCTAAAACAGGATGGAAAAAGCTGTCCTCTGTATGAGGTATGAAATGAGCTGAATGTTAATTGTCAGATATTCCCTAATGACTGCCCTTGTTCATCAGAGCGACACGGGTAATGAGAAGGAGAGAGCTCACGAATCCAAGCTCTGTCACCCTCTCCAGCAGAGGCTCAATGACTTTGAAATTCTAATGGGTATTATTTGCAAAGGGCACCTTCATTTGCACAACACCACTCCAAAAGACAAGGTGATTTTCAACTAAGCTGTAATCCTCCTGCACCGTGCACCAGAGAGCTTCACCGACTTCAGATCAGTTTAAACACACTGGGAACCTGTCACACTTTGTTTTCACCAAAGCAAATCCAAATGGTTATTTAATTGTTCATTAATTGCATGGTTGTAGTTTCGCTTGTTTCTAATTTTTGTTTGTGCCATGGACTGTAACAAGGTGATTGTCATGCTTTTTTAAAGATGCAATTAGTGCACAATTGTTAGTTTGTGTGGTGAGTGAACACATGTTTGGGCTTGTCAAGGTTCACAGTGGACTGGAAATGTATCGTCCTTGTGCCACATTGTCATGTTTTTAAGTCTATCTATTACTTGTTGTTGATTAAGTTGCAGTACTCTATTGCTCAATTAGTGTTAATCGCAGAGACTGCCAGAGAGATTTTGTGTTTGTCCAGGCCAGTATAATAATACCTCTTGCTCACTGCCAGGCAGCATTGCCTTGTGGAATTAATAGATGGTAATACCAAAATGTTTTCCAATTCTCTTTTCCATTTAAACTGAAATGACTATTAGAAGGACAAGATATTCATGTTGTGCAAAATAAATGTTTTTTTTTGTTTTTTTTTTTTTCAGCACACTGTATGCTAGAGTTGGGGTACTCGAGTTCACAAGTCCAATTTTAATGGACTTGGACTTGTCACAGTCTTGGATGCATTTTTACTCTGACTTGACTCGGACTCGAGCCTTTCGGACTTGGGATTTTTTTCCGAGTCCGGCCGAGTCCATGGTATTTGTGATGCAATGAAAAACAAACAAAAAATAACGTAACATAGGGTGACCATACATCCTCTTTTCCCCAGACATGTCCTCTTTTTCAGACCTCCAGCCGTGATTTCAACATTACCTCTAAATGTCCGGGATTTGGCTTTGTCTTCATATTAATGTACTCTCTACATTTAGTACTATCATACATTCTGTGTATTTGATATTCTGTGCATCAGTTTTCATGCATATATGTCCTTACGTGTGATTATTCTGTCTGAGAGCAGCAGCACGCACTCTTTCAAAGTACTTTCTCTCTCTCTCTCTCGCCCGAACTGTATGTGTGTGCGGGAAAGAGATCGCCATTCACCAGACATGCTCTGCCGCTCTCATCCAGAAATATCAATAACGTAAGTACACTTTAAAAAGTACGTTCCCCAACTCTGTAAATTATTAAATAGAACATATTTTATCAGACTCATGCTTACTACACAAAATCATTTCTAACTGAAAATGTTGACTATCGAGACAAAATCAAATTTACTATGTATCAGGGGCATTTAAACTAACATGACGGATGAAACAGACCATGATGGAAATTGTACAACTCAGTTCATCACATATTTGTAGCGCAACCTCTGTGTGTTACCTGTAAAGCTGACACTTGCGGTTCAATTGCAAAAAAGTCAGAAAATACAATGAAGAACACAAGTGAGAGGAGAAGCCTCTATTCACCTATCCATACTAAATATAATGTGAAAAGAACGAAACGTCAGCCCAAGGTGAGTTTGATCTTGACTTTAGGGAAGTAGGCTATGCCTGGACACAGCAGGAGGACTGAAAAGTGTGAAGTGTAGTACTGTAGTATATAAATATTTTTTTAATGGTATGAAGTAGAAATAAAAACTAAATTAAAATTCAAAATAATAATAACTCTGGTTGTAATGACTAACGCAGCTTTCACTTTCTTTGGTGTATGTTTGAGTGGAGGGGAAAAGTAACAAATAATTGAAATGTCAACAGAACGCAATAAGAAGTGTGTTGAAGACAGTTTTATCTTCATACACCTAAAGCATATGCTTTTATTCTGAAACCATTTTGAAATTTGTTCAGCAGGATACTAATCATTTGTTTTTTTGCATTTATATTGACAAATAGTTTTTCTTAGTTGTAAAGGTTAAAATAAGCTTAAAATATTGATGTTGAGTTTACGGTTACAATTTTAATTCAGATTCTTGAACAGATTCATTCGGACTCGACTCAGATTCGGCCTGTTATGGACTCGGTATTGAGTCCGACTCGGCCCCTTTTAGACACGGACTCGATTGTTTAAAGACTCGGACTTGACTTGGACTCGACTAAGATGGACTCGAACCCAGCACTACTGTATGCCTATTGAAGTAAAAAGCAATGTTCTAATGTGGCCAATCACAGTATCTACTTAAAGTAATATTCCAGTTTATTCTGGGTACAATACAAGTTAAGCTCAATCAGCAGCGTTTGTTGCATAATGTTGATTTACCATAAACATTCATTTTGACTCATCCCTCCTTTTCTGTAAAAAAAAAAAAACAAAAATCTGGTTTGCAGTGAGGCACTTACAATGGAAGTGAATGGGGCCAATCCGTAAATGTTAAAATACTCACTGTTTCAAAAGCTTAGCCACAAGACATAAGCAATATGCGTTAACATGATTTTAGTGAGATGTAATCCCTTACTAACCTTTTCTGTGTAAAGTTATATCCAATTTTACAACTTTGTTGCCATGACGACATAACACCATAAAACCTAAATCCCTAAATCATCCATAAACATGACAATCTAAACAATTTTAAAGCTCAAATAATACACAAGTTTTAACAGAAGAATTAATTTAAGTGCTTTTATTAAATTATAAGCTTCATATTTCTGCCTTCCAACCCTTTGGAAATTGGCCCCGTTCACTTCCATTGTAAGGGCCTCACTGTAACATTGATTTGTGCTTTCTTTAAAAAAAGGATGAACATCAACAATGTTGGTAATCAACATTATGACACAAATGCTATTGTTTGAACTAACTTGTATTGAACCCGAAATATTCCTTTAGTGGTGAAATGTTTCATTTCTGCGCCACTACTGTAGCATCACCCAGTAAAATTGCAACAAAAAGTGGGTGCTTTTAAACAGGTTTCCCAAACACTCTCCCTGTTTTTCATTTGTCAGACTAACAAATATTCCCTCCCCAAATAAATACCATTGGTTGAGCCAGTGCTGCAGTGTGGGGTTGGTTGGGATTCTTTAGGAAGTCAGCCTACGAATGGCTTAATTATAGTTGACTCAGCACATTAAACTATGATAGAAAAGCATTTGAACTTTTATCTCTTCACCTTTAACTTGTATTTAGACCTACATGTTACTAATTCAGCACCTAAATCTGCAAAGGCTTACAAACATCTGGATGGATAGAACGCCGGGCCTGGAAGGAGACCTGTGGTGGTTTGGCCTTGTGTTGGACAGATCGGCAGAGAGGTGATTTGCTCCACACAGCTTGGTTCAACCTGACTGCCATTACTGCAACTTGCGTGCACAGAAATTCATATCAAATAGTACAGCCCCTCACATCGCTTTCATCGCAGTGTGAGTGAGGAGGAGTGACAGAGAAGGACAAAAGCACAAACAACAAGATAGAAATTGTGTACGTGTGTGTGCGAGTGTTTGCAAAGCGAACTGTCACAGCAGTGAGCCTTAACAATGCCAATTGTTTTTACTCAGCCCAGATTGATGGGAAAAGGGCTCCAATTCCCATAACAGTTGTTCCAATGGCTTTTTCAAAGCCCAGAGAGAGCATAAGTACACAGATAACACGCAGCTCCTCATACCCTCTGAGACAGCATGTGCTGATTTTAAAACTGGGACACATACCCTGATGAATGCTTCACACTGAATGCTTCACTTATGTGTGCCACAAAAATGTGATCATTTTGCAATTTAGAGCTGAGATGTAGTCATTATATTTTTCAGTCTGGTCTCATGAAATTTACGTAAGTATTTCAAAATTTTTGCAAAACTGAAATTACGTGCTACATTACACGTTTGGCGGGGGGCGCCAAAACCGAGTGAAATGAGATTGTAATCAGATGAGGTTTTTAAGTTGAATTTTAATTGAGGTTTTAATATTAAAACGGACCTCCCTAACCTAAAACTTTACCCTAAACCTAACCAATAGTGACTGAAAAGATAAATGAGAGTTTAACAAAACAGACATCCTTACCCTTAACCAACACCTAACCCTAACCGATAGTGTTTTAAAATGCAAATTAAAAAAAAGAAAAAAAAAAAAGAAAACACACATTAACTGAAGCAACCACATCATTTTGTGTCACTTCTATGCCATTTTCACTTTAATGCATCCTTAGCTGGACTTAAACTGTGGCTGTCAAGCTTATTGTTCAACACTCTTATCAGGTGAGCTACAAGCAAGCTAATGATGGAGGAATAAGTGTGTATATGTAGGTGGGTCTGTAATACAAGTGTTAAATTGTTTCATTTCTCAAATCATGCGTTAAATTAAAAGTGTTTTGATATCATAACATAGTGGGGGGTGAGTAATAGAGTGAAAAATAAATTTATCCTACTTGTTCCTTATTACTTTACTGTTAATGGGTGGGCCAAGTTGCTCAACACCAATGGTTGTCGCTGAGGTTTAAATGTGGCCAAATTTACAGCCTAGTTGCAATAAATGGTTGTTTTGGACTCATGAGGAAGTTTTAAGTTATGAAAGTTATGTTTAATGTACTATATGTAGTACAGCAAACTGTTTCATTGCAAAAGTTCAAGGAATTTTTATTTTATTTTTTTTTTTAAGGTTGTGTTTTCAATTTCACTTTTGAGATGTTCTTTTGAACTTTAAAGTGCCATGAGTCTGAAATGCTTAATATTTTGTACTATAGTTTCTAATAAAGTGATTTTATTTTAGTCAGTGGTTGAATTATGGGCTTTTGATAAAAGCATTTATCCAGCAGGAAAGCAAAGTATGAATTTTCTAAGAGCATTGTAAAGTTTGTTCACCTCACGAACCAGCCAAGAGGCTAAGAGACCTCCACAGTAACACATCCCCTCACCATGTTAGGCAGTGTTTAGTGGTTAAAGTTAGCTAACTAATGTCTAACGGTGCAAAATAAATCTGTTATAAATGGAAGCTATGAGTGCAATATGACAAAGTGCTCTTGCTCTTTGGAACCTATTGTTCTTAGGCAAGTTTGAGTGAAAGCTCTTGTGGTTTCTCACCATTGTATTTCAGAGCTGTGAAGTTTTAATTTCAGTGTTAGACTGCATTTAAAGCTACTAATGAAATAATTTATTAGCACTTTGTGCACTTAGGAAGACATTTGAATGCATGGAAATAACTTGATCAGTCTCAGTATGCACTTAAAAAGAGTCAATGAGGAATGAGTCAGCGCTTAAAATCTGAAGTTAAAGGAGAGATGGAGCACAGACCCTCAAGACCCTTGGGAATGAAATGTGTACACAGTATATCCAGCACTGTACTTGAGAAAACATGAAAACAATCAAGTTGTTCATCTGTCTGTGTTGACAGTGTATACAGCCCCCTGCCTCTCATGCTATGCTTCAGTTTCGCTGTGTGTGTGTTAGGAAAAAAAATCAATACATTCTTACCCTCCAAGTATAGCAGCAACATTCTCTTATGGCTGTACTCTAAATCCCTGACAGTAATGTTATTTGGAGGTAATCCAGTGTTATATATTATAGCATTTTTTCTGTATAGAGCGTCAATGCCAAATCAATCCTTCTCTACAAGTAAGTTAATTATAAAGGCCCTCTTTTGTTCATCACGACAGCCAGAGGGGTCTGCGGAAAGATTTATTTTCAAATGCGCACTTGGTCTGATACCCGATATATTTTTGTCCTCCATGAGTAAAGCGGGATACGGTTGATGCACTGCTAGCTGAAATAGAGTTGGAACTGCAACTAGAATGCAACATGCAGAAACAAAATGTTATTGACACCAAAGGAAAGTCCTGTAATGTTCAAACTAGGGCTATCAATCGATAAAATAAAAAAATAAATAAAAAATTGAATTATTTACATGATATGCTGATTAATAAATCCCTTAAGCACATTGTACACCCCAATTATCACTACAGTAACATGTCCATATGTTTTACAAGTAAAATTCCCATTGATTTCAATGTTGATTTTATTTCCAATAAAACAAAATCTAAAAGTAAAATGTATAAATACTTATATATATATATATATATATAATTATTATTATTATTATTTTTTTTTTTTTCACATTAGTAGTAGCAGTAATGAGAATATCACAATGACCATCTTTTTGGGGGTTGCAGTAATGAGAATTGGGGAGTAAAATGTGCATAATTGTGAAAATAATGTCACTGTTATGACCAATGACAGTTCTGGACCCAAAAACAGAACACAGACACAGAGAAGGAAGTTGGTTCAGTGGGTTTATTACAATATGTTTTAGACAATGGTAGTGGAAAAGAAGGCTGGCGATGGCAGAGGCAGAAGACTAGCCAGGCTGTCAGTGAGTGGCTGAGCAGAACTGCAGGCAGGCCAGGTGAGTCATGGTATAAAGGAGAGATATACAAAAAGCAAAACTCTAGGTAGGTAGAGCAACAATCACTAGGAGGCCAAACATTAGTACCACACTGGCTGACTGTATGATCTAGCGAAGAGTGACTGGAGAACCGGGGTTTAAGTACTAGCAGGCTGATGAGAAGATGAGGAACAGGTGAGTTGGCTGATACAATCAGGAGGAGGAGCCGAGTGGAGTGCCATGCCCGGAACAAACCACAATCACAAACAAATGGGGGAATAACAAAAGACAAACACAGAAAACACAAGGAAAGGGAAAACAAGGAAACACAAGGAAAGGGGAAGAAATAGAAGCCTTAGCCCAAACAATGACAGTCACATTGTAAAAAAAAAAAAAAAACATTCATTCATTGATCTCAGACCTAGATTACATTTACATTCATGCATTTGGCAGGTGCTTTTATCCAAAGTGACTTACTGTTCAGGTATATTTTTTTATCAGTTTGTGTTCCCTGGGAATCAAACCCATGTTCTTGACATTGCAGGCACAATGGTCTATAAGTTGAGCTACATGAACTGGATGTCAAAGACATGGCATTAAAAATTAACCCCATGATGAGAGTAGTTGTACATCCCATAACGACAACGGTAAAATCGTCATGTTTTTTTCATAAAGCGCACACATTCGGGTGTCAGGGCGAAAAATGGGTGAGGGCTATGCTTGTTTACTCAGCATGCTTAATTTTCCCCACCCTTGGATGCTTTTCATTGTGCTGAAAGGGTAGACACTTTATTTGGATTAAATTGGTTTGCTGTCTGCTCTTCTCTGATAAGGGAATATAAGGCAGAGTTATTTATTAATTTGTGTATTTGTTGCATTGTACTGATTCAGTGTGGTGGGAGGAACATGCAGCTCAGACATGCTCTAGTGCCTGGCGATGCAGCGCTACAGGTTTCTAGAAGATCCTGCTCAAGGTTAAGACTGATTGGATGAGCCTCACTTTTTTTCACCATTAGGGTAATACAATGTGCAGTGTTTTATGGAAAAGCTTTACAAATTCAATATTGTAGCTCAACAAATAGTGTAAAATCACCAAAAAGATATCACCAGTTTTTTCACCCAAAACTGAAAACTTTGTCATTATTTACTTAATCTTGTGTGTTTCAAAACCTGTATGATGTTATATTTTTCTGTGTAACACAAAGTAGACATTTTTGAGAAATAAATTCTAGCCTGTGTCCGCTTCTAGATTAAACAAATGTGTGCAAATGATGTGATTGGCACCAAAACAGCATTATTTCTCACGTGCATAGTAACTGGACAAAGTGCAACATTTTTTTTTTTAATTTTGGAGCTTCAGGGAGAATTATTAGTTGATTATTACTTAATTTCTTCTTTTGTGTGCCACGGAAAGTTATAGCATATGGTTTTGGAATGACACAAGGTTTAGTAGCCTAAATCATGACAAAGTTTTCATTTTTGGGTGAACTATCCCTTTAAACACAAAGTCTAGCCCACACACATCTATCTGTGTATACATACAAGCACACCAGCTGTGTGCAGCAAAGCCTATTTTAACAGCAGCATTACTGTATTATTTACCATATCATCCATGTCTACATGACGGATGAGCAAGAGCTTTGCTCTTTGATCCCATAAACTGTTTCATCAGGGTTTTGTTCAATTACCGACACAACAGCTGCATTTGGTTTGGTTTTTACTTTAAATGCCCTTGACTGTGGTTTGTTACCCTGCTCGGAAACCTTGCACGTTACACACCAGCCATCGTGTCTCCTTCTGCTGTTATGAGTGGCGAAACCTGCCTCAGACTTGTTTCTTGTTAAATCCACCTAGGGAGACATTTATTAAGGTATATGATGAATGTTTGATTCACTAGTGCGTTCTCAGGCTGGGCCGAAGACAGAGTGATGCCTGAATATCAATAAATAAATTAAATAAAGGTGCGCAAGTAAGACAAATGGGTGGGGAGTTTAATATTTCCATGCAGGATGCCCTGCAGTGTATTATGATCCCCATCCACTGGGAAAAGCTTGAGCTCTCCGCCGATCTCCAATGTTCTCATTTAGTCTATTATAAGACAAAGTGGAGGCTACTGGTGCAGTTTCCAGTCCCGTGAAAATGAACACCTTTGCTTCTACCTTCGTTCCTATGCCCGCCTGCTGAGAATAAAAAGACACAAAGAACCACATTTACCTCTGTCCCTGGTGCTTTGGATGTTGCCCTCTAGAAGCTAAAGTAGTTCAGTGCAGCACCTCAACTAAATCTACTAAAAGAGCTTGAAAGGCATTATGACCATAATGGGATTTACTGAGCATTGAATGCCTATTATTCAAATGTGTGACAGAGATTTTTTTGGACTGTGATGCCACCCGAGATAAAACAGAGACTGCATGAAAATCATCCCTACATTTTATTAAATGGTTAATCAGGCAAGTAATCAATTAAGCGCATGATTGCATTTTATTTTAATAGTCCTACAGTTTATGAAGAGGCCCTATTTTGGCCTCTGCTGCTAAGTGTTAGGCATAGCTGTGATTAGACACAGCATGTCCTCATTTATGGAAGGTCTGTAAGTAATTAGCATTTAATTCCATTGTATCTATTCCGTAATAAAGAGAGATAACGTTGTCTTTAAGTTTTAAGTACTCTAATACTAGGTTGTTCCCCCCAGCCAGCTTATTTTTAAATATTATCCTGGGGTCACTGAATTTAATAAGCCCAATCTGCAGTACCGTTTTTGGGGTTTTGATCCATGTCTAGCCGTGTTGCTCTTCTTTGCTTAATATCTAGGGAATACATCTGCACTAGTTCAGATTAGTTATTGTCTCTCGCTCACGGAACAGGTGCTATCTTCTGATGTGCAGTACCAGGGGGAATATTTGAATAGGAACTCTGAATGAATGTTAATGAATATTTGAATTTATCTTAATTGATGAATCCTGGTGCTTTGGTCAAAAAGGGATATGCTGGTAATACTTCCAGAGGAAACATTGCTGTTAGCGCTCATGCTAATGCTAATGGTTGAGTTGGTATTATAAAGTGGTTCTTTGGTTACTTTTATGGGGTAAAGGCCCATTTACACCAAGAATGATAACTATAACGATAACTGAAATGATAAATATATTAGCGTCCACACCAATGGACGATAATGTCTGCTTATTCTAAGCGTGCGCTGCAGTTATGTTCACAGTCAAGAAAATGGATGTAGATGAACTGCTACTGCTTTAGGTTTCGCATACAAACCAAAAGAAAAACAGATGGAGACAACTTCAAATGAGGCAAGACAAAGTTGTTGACATTAGCGCTGGATACCTGAGGTAATTTTTGGGACCAGCTTGCGTTAGCTTTTCATTATCTCATCTACGTTAATATAGAAGAGGAATACAGAAGAAACTTTGCCAGTTCTTGAGCAGGAATTTCCATTTTGTTTGTGTGTGCTATAATAAGTGCTAATCCGGTGCTGGAATGTGTTATTTTGAATGTTATGATGAGTGCATGTTGCAGCTCGAGTCCTTTAACTTTGGATGGATTTTGATTGGCTGTCAATGTTTTTATCGTTCATCAGCTGGAAGAAAATTGCTCTCAAAGTGATCCAAACAATATCGTTCCTTGGTGATATTATCGTTATAGTTGTGCTTATAGTAAACGTTATGCTTATAGTAATCATTATAGTTATCATTCTTGGTGTGAATGGGCCCTATCTCACCAAAAGTAGTGATGCTGCTAACTTTACAACATTTTTTATTAGCATTTTAGTACCTCAGCTGTATCCAAAATAGAGAAAATTTTCTAGAAACAAGCTAATCTTTCCAATATTAGCTGTTTAGCGTGACACAACACTGCATCAACAAACAAGCAAAGTCAGCCATCAAACATGCTAATAATGTCTTCTCTCTCAAGTATTGTTAATACTGCTTTTTTTATTGAATGTTTTCAATTCAGTGTTGTTTAGTTCCTATTAGTTTTGTTTATTAAACATTTATGTACTTAAGTTCTTGATGTCACCCTAATTGTTTTTGTGCAAAAAAATTAATGTTTTTTTTTTCTTTATTTGATAATTATTTAAAGGATATTATCCCTTTAAATAGCTTCAATTAGGCAACATTCTGTTAGTAACTTGTAGTGTAGCTAGCTACTTTTTCAAAAGAGTTGATAGACCACAGTTAATATATATATATGTTTTTTTTTCATTGGAAATTTTAGTTATCTTGCATTGGGATCAGGAGCTTTAAACATGCCCATGGATGCCAGATAACAAGAGATGCAAAACCCCAATAAGAGCTTTATACTTGCACAAATTGGAAATATTCTGCACAATTTTATACTTGTGTGAGTGCGCTTTCTCTTTTTCCCTTCAAAAAAGCTTAGTATGATCTCTAGTGCGATATTCTGTCCAAGGAAAAATGTGATACAGCCACTCCATGTCCATTCATGAAGCTTCTTGTGCTGTTTGGCGCTACCAAGTCTGCAAGAAAACCTTCTCAGTGATGAAATGACCAAAGTTCAGCCATGCAACAAAAGATAGGTTCTTTGACTTGTAATCTGTTAGCCAGTCAGCTTGCTCACATGTGACATGTTAAGCCAATCGGCTTGAATGGTGTAAGCTTATTGGTCCTCTAACTTGTTATCGGGTAGCCAATCAACTTGAGTCTCTCTCTTTGACTCAGGGTGCTTACACACTAGGGTGAGCTCAGACAGAGTGTTTGACACATGGGAGTGCAAAAGGTCCATTTGAAAGGCGTGTACCACAGAGGGAAGAAGCAGTCACAGATAGAGATGGCTATCTAACCGGAGAGCTCAGACGGAGCATTTGACGCATGTGAGTGCAAAAGGTCCATTTGAAAGGCATGTACCAAAGAAGGAAAAAGCAGTCACAGATAGAGATGGCTATCTAACCCTCCTATGGTATTGAAAAATGGCACCTCCCTTTGGTATTCATGGTAGTTTTTGACTGGAAGGGTCAGATGTGTAATTTTTTTATTTTATTTTTATGATGATATAATATGATAATGATAGAATATGATAAAGATAAAATGTATTCTTCCCTGAAGTAAGAACTATACAAAAATGCATTTCTTTTTGGATTCTATGCTATTTTGATCTTATTTACATTATTTAAATGCAATCTTTTTCAATTTTACCATTAATTTGCATATACAAATAAGCAAAACAAAAAAAGACCTTCAGTAAGTTGAAACATGAAGAAAATACGAGAATGTGACATATGTTGGTGGCAGATTGCTGCCATCTGGTGAACAACATATAAATAACATAACTTGAAACCATGTCATGCCAGTTATCGCCAGTAGATAGCTGTAGCCAGCTACTGTATAGTCTGATGGCTTGTTGTAACCTAACTTTATATTTTATCACAAGATATGCATTTGGATATATATTTAGACATTATCAAACTATTATTTGTCAAAGTTTAGCATTTTAAAATTGTCAGTTTTTGCAGTTAATGTAATTATGCTTGCAATCAAACCTGACCACTGTGTTACAAAGAGAAGACACAGAATAAGCATTTTTTTTTTTACCAATAATTTATTTAAAACATGAACATTATATAACTCAAAGTAAATGCGTAATAATGTCAAGAAAATGAACATCAAGAAAAAGAAATGAACCGCAGAATTTAGAAAATTCAATTTGAATATAAAACAGAAGAATCAGAGTAAAACGTTTGCAATTTCAAACATTCTGTAGCAAAAATGTGTGTGTGTGTGTGTGTGTGTGTGTGTGTGTGTGTGTGTGTGTGTGTGTGTGTGTGTGTGTGTGTGTCATATCGCTGTCATCAGCTGGACAACAACAGATGACTTCCAAAGCCAACAATGACCAAAATATGTCTGTAGAGCTCCACTTATTGATTCCCTGGTCCTGTGTGTGTGTGTGTGTGTGTGTGTGTGTGTGTGTGTGCACGTGTGTGTGTTCTGCATTGTGAGTATGTTATAGTCTCACCCCTTCATTTCTGAGTGTGTGTGTTTAGCATTGTGACTGATTTATTTCTTTATTTCTTTATTTTTTGTCAAATGTAAAAAGCAAAGATCTGTGTTATAGTCATTCCAGTTCATGTTTGTGTGTAAGTGTGTTTATGTGTGAGTTAGTGTGTATGTTTTGCACTGAGGATGTTTTAGAGTCTCACCCTGTAATTTCTTTCTTTTTTTTTTTTTTTCTGCATTGAGGCTGATTTATTGATTGTATTTGACAGAATAAAAAATAAAAAAAATCTCAGTTTTTTGGTCTTTCCCATTCATTCGAATACCAAAGGTGTCACTTTTCTTTTTTTTTTTTTTATGACCACTTAAACTTATCAAACCAAGCCAAATTTGTTTATATATATATATATATATATATATATTTCAGATGGAAATGGAGGAAAAGTCACCAAGTCTGTACTGCTCAGATAAAGGAAACCATTTTTATTAAATTAGGAAAATGTATTTCAGTCAAAAATGACGGTATACCATAGAGAGGCTAAAATATACACTGGTGGCCAAAAGTTTGGAATAATGTACAGATTCTGTTGTTTCGGAAGGAAATTGGTACCTTAATTCACCAAAGTGGCATTCAACTGATCACAAAGTATAGTCAGGACATTATTGATGTAAAAACAGTACCATCACTATTTGAAAAAAGTAATTTTTGATCAAATCTAGACAGGCCCCATTTCCAGCAGCCATCACTCCAACACCTTATCCTTGAGTAATCATGCTAAATTGCTAATTTGGTACTAGAAAATCACTTGTCATTATGACAAACACAGCTGAAAGCTATTTGGTTCGTTAAATGAAGCTTAACATTGTCTTTGTGTTTGTTTTTGAGTTGCTACAGTATGCAATAGACTGGCATGTCTTAAGGTCAATATTAGGTCAAATATGGCAAAAAAAGAAACTCGTCAGCTTTCTCTAGAAACTCGTCAGTCAATCATTGGTTTAAGGAATGAAGGCTATAAAATGCTTGAAATTGTCAAAAAACCTGAAGATTTCATACAAAGGTGTACACTACAGTCTTCAAAGACAAAGGAAAACTGGCTCTAACAAGGACAGAAAGAGATGTGAAAGGCCAGATGTACAACTGAAGAATAGGATAAGTACATCAGAGACTCTAGTTTGATAGATGCCTCGCATGTCCTCTGCTGACAGCTTCATTGAATTCTACCTGCTCAACACCAGTTTCATGTAGAACAGTAAAGAGAAAACTCAGGGGTTTAAGCCTTATGGGAAGAATTGCAAAGAAAAAGCCACTTTTGAAACAGAAAATCAAAAAGAAAAGGTTAGAGTGGGAAAAGAAACAGACTTTGGACAACAGATAATTGGAAAAGAGTGTTATGGATCTTAACCCCATTGCGGTTTGTGGGATTAGCTAGACTGTAAGGTGCATGAGAAGTGCCCGACAAGACAGCCACATCTATGGCAAGTGCTACAGGAAGCATGGGGTGAAATGTCACCTGAGTATCTGGACAAACTGACAGCTAGAATGTCAAGGATCTGCAAAGCTGTCATTGCTGCACGTGGAGGATTTTTTGATGAGAACTCTTTGAAGTAGTTTAAGTTTGGTACTTTTTTGAATAAAAGTACCAATTTCTTTCCATAAAAGCAAAATTTGTACATTATTCCGAACTTTTGGCTGCCAGTGTATCTTTCTGACAATGCAGGATCTTGCTCCACATTTACTATCTTTTAAGCCTGACAGACAAAGATAATAGAGGACAGGGAATGAATAAACTGTATCTTTGAGTTTATCTGCCATGTTTTTTTGTTTTTTGTTTTTTGATTTCACAGCACAACCAGTCCCGCTTTTCTGATATTCCCATTGGTCAATGGATGCCTATATCAGAGTGCATTACAGCAAAGGTTGAAATGTTTTCAACTTTTGGTTGCATGATGGAGCTTCACTATTGGAAACCCTTCCGTTTTCCCTCTCCTTCCTTCCGATGCACCATTCCCATTTAAATCAATGCATTTGCAATGTTCTCTGATGCAGGGTTAACTCTAATGTGTAGGTGCCCTAACATTTAAATGGCTCTTTGCAGCATGCTGCAAGTTTTTTTCTCTGAAAATACTATTTGCTCAGGTGGTTTGCTGGGGCTTTTCTTCTGTCAGCTTGTACAGTAAGGTCTTCTTTTGGCCATGACACATAGAAGCACGTCTTTAACAAGGTAAGCCTTAGCCAAATCTGGCTGGCACACATTGCTATCTTAGGTCATTAGATTAAATAAATCCACACATAGCTAGTCTAAGTCACTAGTTAAATAATATCCAGGCTTTCCTGGATCAGGTACACATTATGAGTTAGGCCA
Organism: Myxocyprinus asiaticus; assembly: GCF_019703515.2. Taxonomy (NCBI): domain Eukaryota; kingdom Metazoa; phylum Chordata; class Actinopteri; order Cypriniformes; family Catostomidae; genus Myxocyprinus; species Myxocyprinus asiaticus. The sequence continues at coordinate 12,941,651 of NC_059385.1, read as the reverse complement.
CTAGCCATTTAAGCTATTCAGCAAAGCAGGCCAACATTTTGCCGCCAATTTTGTTCAGTAGCGTTACGCCATTGGTCTGTGGCCAAGGCACACATGGGTGTTTTCAACCGTGGTCCATTTCAGGGGTCTGAGAGCGGTTTGCGGGATTTTTGGCCGATATGTGAACACTCCAAATGATCTCAGACCCCTTTAAAGCGAAGCGAACCAAGACCATCTCGGGATATGGTCTGAGTACGGTTCGCTTGCAGCCTGCTGTTCAGTTCACTAATAACGTGCATTGTGAACACAAAGTGCTCCGGGCTCACTTGATTTTCCCATTCGTGTAATTCCAAACATGTTTGGCCCTGACAGGCTACTGTACACCAGTAATGATGATGTGCATAGAAGAGACGCGACGAGCCACTTATTCTGTTTCTATGGAGATGGAAGTGTTGCTGATGAAAACTACTGAAACTCCTCACAATACAAACTCTGTGCAAATGAGGACTCAAGGACCGTACCACATTGGAATGGTGCGTGACAGTTAAGAGATTACAGTAGGAATATTTTACTATTGTTTTCAGTGAATGGAAGTAACCTGAGGCTGTCAATTGATAAAACTAAGATCTATCCTTTTATGTTGGTAAAATGACTAATCTACCATGATCCATAATTGAATTTATTGAAGGTTGCCTCTAAATACAGTATTATTTATATAAAAATAAAATGCATTCAGTTTAATGCATTACGTTTCCCTCTTAATGTATAAAAACAAGATGTTTTATATTTACACTATGTAATACAGTTCTTTTCTTATGTAGAAATCATTATAATATGTTTTATTGAACAAAGACCTGTATTCATGCAGATTATTCATTTTAAAGGTATTAAACACATCTAATAATCTCACAGGTCAATATGTAGAGTGAAATGTACTCTTAATATTTAATATAGCCAATAATTACTATACATTTTGTCTTTTAAAAAGTGGTCTAGGTTCCACAAAAACACCACAGTGTGAAAGCAAAATGGACTGAGAAACCATAATGGATCAAGTGGACCAAAAATAGATCTGAGCCCACTTTCAAGGTTACAAACAGTGTGAACGCAAAGAGAACTGGGACCTTTTTCACTCGGTCCACTTTTTGGTCCATTTAAAGGGGTCTGAGTTAGATTATTTTAAAGAGGACCCAAGTGTGAAAACACCCATAGCTAGCATACACTTGGTACACATGGCAGCAGCAGTACATACGTCTTGGTGATAGATCTGCTTGGTTAGGGGAGTTATGTTTTGTGTTTATGTGTTAAGCATTTTGTGAAGTTTCCCTGCTTTATTGGGGGATTGTTTATAATGTCTGTTCATGCAGCAGCATGTGTTACATGCTGTATGCAGCATGTCTTGCATTTGTCTAAATGTGCAGCAGCATGTCCACATGCTAACTCAGTATGTATGTGCATTTATAAGCTGTAGCAAGTCTACTTGCTCTGCAACAGCAGCAGCAACAGTAGCTGATCTAGTCCGCCAAGACCAGTATCCTATCAATATCTCATTCCCACCTTAACATGCTAAATTGTTCAGAGAGTTGGCATGACTGAACTTTAATAAAATCCAAACATAGATCTCTGCAACATTGAATAAATGTAAGCGAGAGAGGAACATGTATTTTAATTGTGTAATTTAGCAATTTTAAAGTCTCTCGCACCTGTATGCTAATCTAACTCTTGCAGTTATCATTCATCATAGTCACAAAGCTGGTTTTATTCAGTTGTGTGCTGAATGGGAAATCAAACCATTGCCTGACAAACCATTGGCGAGACCAGCATCATGACCCACTTAGTGTGTAAAAAGTAACGTTTTGAGGAGAAAATAAGTAAACGGGTCCTCTTTGCATTAAAATAAAGCTTTCAGAGTCTTTTCTATCATTTTCTATCATTCTTTAATTTTTTAATCATGCCAACTCCTGAAGTAGAGAGTGTTTTAATTTGAATAATAAATTACAAGGGAAGGTCAAATAAACCATTTATAATTATACTTAGCCTTTATTAAGTTTCTAATGCCTGAAAGAAAATTATCTACCTTTGTAGAGCAATACTTCAGGCAATCACAGTATAGTCCCATCAGTCACATATACACTTCAGAAAGTTGTACATCATCATTAGAATGAGTACACAACTATTTCTGGGCTTAAAATATACAAGAACTAATCTATGCGGAACATTGTATCTCAAAAGGAATACATTGTGGCTCCCCCATGTATTACTTAAAGCCCGATCTGGCCCCATACCAAAAACTTTGCCTACTCCTGAGCTAGATTGTAATGCCCATTTATTTATTTATTTGGTAAGTAGTCTTGTAATAAGATGAATAATGAGCAGTCAGATGGTCATTATTTACAAAATAAACACCAACAGAACTCAGACGCAGACAGGAGGTGGAATGTAGCTGTGCATCGATTTCTTTCTTCTCACATAATTACATATTTCAATGCAAATCAATACTTTATGTCCATTTTTTTATTATTATTATTATTATTTTTTTCTCCCCTTTTTCTCCCCAATTTGGAATGCCCAATTCCCAATGCGCTCTAAGTCCTCGTGGCAGTGTAGATACTCGCCTCAGTCTGGGTGGTGGAGGACAAATCTCAGTTGCCTCTGCGTCTGAGACTGTCAAACCGCGCATCTTATCACGTGTCTTGTTGAGTGTGTTACCGCGGAGACATAGCATGTGTGGAGGCTTCACGCTATTCTCCGTGGCATCCACGCACAACTCACCATGCGCCCCACCGAGAGTGAACCACATTATAGCGACCATGAGGAGGTTACCCCATGTGACTCTACCCTCCCTAGCAACCGGGCCAGTTTGGTTGCTTAGGAGACCTGGCTGGAATCACTCTGCACACCCTGGATTCGAGCTCACGACTCCAGGTGTGGTAGTCAGCGTCTTTACTCGCTGAGTTACCCAGGCCCCCTTTTACAGTGCATCCGGAAAGTATTCACATCACTTCACTTTTTCCACATTTTGTTATGTTACAGCCTTATTCCAAAATGGATTAAATTCATTATTTTCCTCAAAATTCTACAAACAATACCCCATAATGACAACGTGAAAGAAGTTTGTTTGAAATCTCTGCAAATTTATTAAAAATAAATAACGAAAAAATTACATGTACATAAGTATTCACAGCCTTTGCCATGACACTCAAAATTGAGCTCAGGTGCATCCTGTTTCCACTGATCATCCTTGAGATGTTTCTACAACTTGATTGGAGTCCACCTGTGGTAAATTCAGTTGATTGGACATGATTTGGAAAGGCACACACCTGTCTGTATAAGGTCCCACAGTTAACAGTGCATGTCAGAACACAAACCAAACCATGAAGTCCAAGGAATTGTCTGTAGACCTCCGAGACAGGATTGTATCGAGGCACAGATCTGGGGAAGGGTACAGAAAAATTTCTGCAGCATTGAAGGTCCCAATGAGCACAGTGGCCTCCATCATCCATAAATGGAAGGAGTTTGGAACCACCAGGTCTCTTCCTAGAGCTGGCCGCCTGGCCAAACTGAGCGATCGGGGGACAAGGGCCTTAGTCAGGGAGGTGACCAAGAACCCGATGGTCACTCTGACAGAGCTCCAGCATTTCTCTGTGGAGAGAGGAGAAACTTCCAGAAGAACAACCATCTCTGCAGCACTCCACCAGTCAGGCCTGTATGGTAGAGTGGCCAGACGGAAGCCACTCCTCAGTAAAAGGCACATGACAGCCCGCCTGGAGTTTGCCAAAAGGCACCTGAAGGACTCTCAGACCATGAGAAACAAAGATTGAACTCTTTGGCCTGAATGGCAAGCGTCATGCCTGGAGGAAACCAGGCACTGCTCATCACCTGGCCAATACCATCCCTACAGTGAAGCATGGTGGTGGTAGCATCATGCTGTGGGGATGTTTTTCAGCGGCAGGAACTGGGAGACTAGTCAGGATTGAGGGAAAGATGAATGCAGCAATGTACAGAGACATCCTTGATGAAAACCTGCTCCAGAGTGCTCTGGACCTCAGACTGGGGAGAAGGTTCATCTTCCAACAGGACAATGACCCTAAGCACACAGCCAAGATAACAAAGGAGTGGCTACGGGACAACTTTGTGAATGTCCTTGAGTGGCCCAGCCAAAGCCCAGACTTGAACCCAATTGAACATCTCTGGAGAGATCTGAAAATGGCTGTGCACCGATGCTCCCCATCCAACCTGATGGAGCTTGAGAGGTCCTGCAAAGAAGAATGGGAGAAACTGCCCAAAAATAGGTGTGCCAAGCTTGTAGCATCATACTCAAAAAGACTTGAGGCTGTAATTGGTGCCAAAGGTGCTTCAACAAAGTATTGAGCAAAGGCTGTGAATACTTATGTACATGTGATTTTTTTTTATTTATTTTTTTTATTTATTTTTTTTAATAAATTTGCAAAGATTTCAAAAAACTTCTTTCACGTTGTCATTATGGGGTATTGTTTGTAGAAGTTTTAGGAAAATAATGAATTTAATCCATTTTGGAATAAGGCTGTAACATAATAAAAAGTGGAAAAAGTGAAGCGCTGTGAATACTTTCCGGATGCACTGTATGTCCATTTATTTATTTATTTGGATATTAGCTGTGTAATAAGTGGGATAGTGTACAGTCAGTGTACAGATAGTGACTGTACATTATGTCTTACATACAGAATATGCTTCTGTTGAGGCCACCAGTCCGCATGATTTCAATTTTATTGTTTAAAAGTCGTGTTTAATAGCGGAAATCCTACCACACTACCCATGATCTAGCAGAGAAAGATTGACCAATCAGATTACTGACGCTAACAAAGTGTGCCAGACAAGTCAGGTAGTGACTGACCACTCTAAAGTGCACTGTGAATAAGTTGATCTCCCTACACTCTCCAACTTTTATGAAATCCCTATTTAAGAAATGATTGGGGAAAATAATTCAGGAACCAAGACAGCTGAAAAAGTGGACCAGCAATGTTGCACTCTATTGGGTGATGTAAAAGTTGTTGATGTTTAGATAAAACATTGTGTCTGTTGTTTTCTTCCTCTTGCAGTTGCTCACAAGGGGACTTTGTGACACACACAGCATGGCTGAACAGATCAAGTATACTGTATGCCGGAGAGGATAAGTGGTCCGTAGACCCCAGGGTGAGTTTGGTTACTTTCAACCAGGACGAGTTCACCATCAGGATCGAGGATGTAGACTTGACAGATGAAGGCCAGTACATCTGCGCAGTGCAGACTAGCAGCAGACCCCGAACCACATCGGTGCACCTAATTGTTCAAGGTGAGTTTGGAGTTTTGTAATGTGTAGTGTTGTAGAGTGAAACGGATTAATTGTTTTATGCTCTGTTGGTTTCTTTCATAAAGAGATAGTTCATCCACAAATGAAAATTCAGTATGAGTGTGAAGAAATGATGACAAACGTTTCATTTTTGAGTGAACTTGCCCTTTAATGGGTTGTATGAGTGACTGCTTCAGTGCATGTTGATTGTGTAATGGTGTGTTGGTACAGGTATAATAGCATTTTTAAGAGGCCATTTTTCAGTATCGGTTGCAAACACCTTGAACTTCAGTTATGATATTGGGTATTTTAATAGAGTGAATAATTATGTAATTAATGCTGATTACGTAAAACATTGAAGGTGCGTTTTTTTGGTCCAGATTTGTGGATCCAGTGTTAATATGATTGATGGCAGTGTCATTCCTGTGCAGTGATGCAGTAAGTCATAACAGTGCAGACTGGAGGTACTGTACACTGGCTGCAGATTTAGAACACTGCAGCATTCCAATTTTCAATGCAAAATCCATGGAGTAATACTGTCTGAATTTGTAACAGTCTTTTCTGTCTAGATAGTTGATTGTTCATTCCAATGGTAGTTTTTCAATGAATAAATGGCGATTGCAGAAAGGAGCAGGGCAAAGTTATATAGCATTCTTCTAAATTGTTTTTGTGTACCTTTAGGGTGAACTTGGTTTTTGCCAAGTAGGACATGAATCAACATACTTGCTGGTGTTGGGATAGCATTCCTATTAACTAGTCGAATTATATGGATATAGGGATAGTGATAGAGTTATGCTGGCATAGCTAGACTTTTAAATAACTGACAAATGGTCTAGTACATAGTGCAGCTTATTAAGGCCACAAGGCACCCACTTAGACATGATGAGCCATCTGACTGGCATCTAAACAAGATCATTAACATTTTGTTTTGTTTTTACATGCTGTTTAAGTAATTTTTGGGCATCGAGGTTACGTGCCACAAGCAATCTTTCAAATCTTTCTGAGGCAAAGACTATGTTTAGGGGCTTGTTTAGGGGTAGGGATAGGGTTTGGACTTGAATGTTGATCCTTAGGATTAGAATGTTGATACAGGACCAGAATGTTAATCCAGGTCCAACACAAGATGTTGAAAATATTGGCAAAACTATGGTGACCATGGTTTTAGGAGGCTCCTAACAAACATTATGCATCTAAATAATTTGTTTAAAATATATCCAGTCATTCTACAGTAGAGGTAGAACGATATATCGGTTTTCCCTATTAATTGGTGCCGATGGTTGCTTTTTGGAATTATCGGCTATCTGCCGATAATATATATTTATTAATATTCTTCATCAGTAAACCTCATCTGGTGAATATTCACTGGCAGCCAAAAGTTTGGAATAATGTACAGATTTTGCTCTTATGGAAAGAAATTGGTACTTTTATTCACTAAAGTGGCATTTAACTGATCACAATTTATAGTCAGGACATTACGTGAAAAATTACTAATACAATTTGAAATAAATGTTCAGAACTTCTTAAACTACTTTAAAGAGTTCTCATAAAAAAAATCCACCATGTGCAATGTAGGCCTAACACAGTCGTAAAACCTAACTGAGGCCCACACACAAACAGTCATAAATCTTACTGATAAAAACCGCGCCAAAATCAAACAAAGGTAGTCCAAAACAGACTACAAATCCCATGAAGCCTTGCTCACTAAAGGATCGAACTCTCAACTCCTATTGGATGAGGCACACAACAGAACGGCCCTTAACCATGACGTCATCAGGAGTAGAAATAACTCTGAGATCCTTCCGGGCTTTGCTTCCAGCAACTTTGCTCGCCGTGTGTAGACGCAGCTCATCGCTGCTCTCAGGTGTAGCCTCGTGGCACAAGGAAGTAATGTACGACTTGAAACTGTGGCCATACAATCTCCATCTCGCTGAACGAGTTGAGATTACTCTGTGTTCCACCAAACACTCTAACGGATCTGAAGGAGACCGCCGAGCAATCCGCATCTTCATCCGTTTGCTTGCAGAAGTGAAGAAAAAAGATTTCTCCGCCAGCCCGCTGAGAATCAGCAACCGTACCGCCTGCCGACAGAGCGAGGAAACGGCCTTCCGTCATCACCCGAGCCTCGAGGAACTGAGTCGGAGTTAAAGGACGGATGAACACACATTCGTCTGCGTCCTCATATGATTCAAGTAAGAGATTTACGTCTGGGCAGAGATAGAATATTATAGTGTGTTATTCTTGTGTATCAAAGTTATTGCTTGTACAGTTTACGGACCGCCAAGTCCGCTCATTGCTGCTAATAATACTCAAGGTATTACTGTAATGTTCTGTTATCACGAATGAGATCTGCTGTGTTGTAGTCACACCACATTGGACTGCTGTGTATTTCCGCCATCGCGGGTGAGACCGGCACACTGAGTTTATCCATTAAAGAATCAAAGACCGCAGGACGGTTTACGAGCCGTCCACCATGTCTCTGAGTGATAAATTAACAGCTGCTTTCTCTCCCACGATCGTGAAACTGGCTTTGGTGCCGCCACTTTATTCTCTCTCTCTCGTACTAACCACACACACACTGCGACCCCTCACAAACATTCTCACACACACTTTTGGCTAGTAGATAACTTTGTGATAAAGCTCAGCTTAAGTACATCAGGACAGGATGAGTCCTCGATCGCTGCATCGGAGAGCGCGCTGGTGATATCGGATGCCGAAGACTCGACTGGGCTGCCACCTTCGGGTGTGCCCGCCAAGTCTGAGTCCGACGCAGAGCTGACCGCCATTCTTGCCCGGGCTGCCGCGAGTGTCAGGTTAGACTGGAACCCTCCACCCTCCCCTGAGCCCTCGCAGCTAGATGATTGGTTCCTGGGTTCGGGGCGCCGCTCACAGCTGCACAACACCCCTCCCCCCGGTCCCTTTCTTCCCGGAAGTGCACGATGAGCTGACGAGGCTGAATCCTCCTAGGCCACGCCTCTTTCCCTCATGGGACCTCTCCGTGGTCCTCCTGGGCCTACAGAGAGCCCCTTTGAGCCGCTAGAGTCAGCCGAGCTGAAAGCCCTCTCTTTGATTTGCGCTCACCTCCATCAAGAGGGTTGGGGACCTGCAGGCATTCTCTGTCAGCAATACCTGCCTGGAGTTCAGTCTGGTAGACTATGTGCCCAAGGTTCCCACGACCCCTATACCATCACTCTGGCATACCAAGCCCAGGCTGTGCTCACCGCTTTGGGAATACGAGCTCACTCTACAAGGAGTCTGGCATCCTTGTGGGCACTGGCCAATGGCGCCTCTCTAGCAAACATCTGCAGAGCAGCGGGCTGGGCAACACCCAATACCTTTGTGAGATTTTTCAACCTCCGGGTTGAGTTGGTTTCGTCCCATGTTTTGTCAGGTATGAACAGGTAAGTTTGGTAATATGGAACAGCTGGCTAGGTGTATCGCTTGCGTATAGCGCCTTTCCCCTCCGTGAGGCGAAGACGTGCACTTCTTCTCCCATGCGAGTTCATGAATCTGTGAACCCTGGATGTCCTTCCTCCCTAGCCCTATGGCTCGCGAATTTGGCGGAGGAATTCAAAGCCGGAACCAGTACGTGTGCTAATATGCCCTGTACTGGGGTAGGTGCTCCACAGGTGCCGGTTACTCCGGTAACCCCCTGTGATGTATTTTCCGTGGTACGGTCTCCCTGTCGGCAGACCACGTCTCCCTTGGGCAGAACCCTCTCTGCCCCCAGTCGCTGTGTTGTAGAGCTCCTTCCATTCAAGGCAGGACCTACCACCACACCTCTTCCATGTGTGGCTGGTGAGTCCACGTGACGTATTGCCACGTTACCTCCCCTTCGGGCAGGATGTGGTCTCCATGGGGTCTTTTCCCCCTGAAAGGGAAAGAACACCTTCCCCGATGCGTATAATAGCGTTAGATGGCACCAGCTGAATCTAATACTCTGTGGAGAGAAAGGCTGCAGCTATTATGCACATAGCAGCTTGCTTGCACCTGCGTCGGCAGTTCACGTAACACGGTCCAGCTGTTGTGGCATTTTTCTATAGGGACCCCTAGTGTCACAACATCGACACAACGTCAAGTGAGTGACAGAAGGGGAACGTCTCGGTTACTGTTGTAACCTCCATTCCCTGATGACAAGACGTTGTGTCCCTCTTGCCACAACGTGGTACTTTTCCGGTGAAATGGCCAGGACCTTGTCTCGGCTCCTCAGCACAAAACCTGAATGATCCTTTAATACCTGTATGTCCAGGGGACTGGCATGCAAATTCCACTCTTCAATTCTCATTGGCCTTTTCTCAAAGATTAGAGGTGTTTGGGGCTCCCAAGGGAGACCCCTAGTGTCACTACATCAACACAACGTCTCATTCCTTCCATCAGGGAACGGAGGTTACAACAGTAACCGAGACGTTACTTCACCTTGAAAAGATCTTGAGTTTCTTGAGGAAAGTTTATAATAATATTGGTCAACAACATATCAGACTGAAATGTGGCATAATGTAAAAATTTAGTATTATGGTACAGGTGATTTCAAACCGAGTGTTTATTTTTTCACTTTGTATGTCAAGTTCTAAATAAAGAGGAAATTATACAAGAGGAAGTAGTTTTCATTTAAAAAGTATTTATTTCACTGACTACATTTTCCAAAAATAGGTATTACAACATGGTTATTAATTATGTTAACCGATTTTTATTAGTTTTCCAGGAAAAACAAATACTATATCGCAATATATATTGTTATCGTGATATATAATTACTCATATCGAAATACAAGATTTTGGTCATATCGCCCACCCCTACCGTTGCATTCTGACCCCTTTTCCTTCACTGACTTGGACTAGTATGTGATCACCTAGCAACACTGTAGCAATCTGTAAAACAAATTATCAACCCCATAACAATGCACTAAAACCACTCAGAACACCCCACCATCCACATAGCAACACTCTTGCAACTGCCTACAACTTCCTATCATCATGGCAGTGAGGTTAGCATCAACAAGCACCATTCACATTTTCTTTAAAAAAGTGCAAATCTAGTTTTAATATTGTTATATCAAACTCTCAAATGCAAGATTTAATTGAACACTTCCAGTTAGCATCCAAATATGTTACTTTAGCACTGTATAGCACAATTGGTCAGTTCAATTCCAAGCATTTAGCACATTCAAGTCATCTGCCCTGTTGACTTGGCAACAAAGTTCCTGAATACTGCCTTAAATGAGAGAGTGAAGGGCCATTTCGGCATGGAGGTTAGATTCCACACAATACGTGGACAATAGCATGCCAACAGGAATACAGCCATAACCAGCAGTTAGCAAACAGAACACAAAGCACTAAACAGAAGCATGGGATGCCTGATTTTGGCATATGACTGTAACCGCATCTGGTGAGAGATAGAAAGAGAAAGGGGGAAATTGTGTGAAAGCCCTTAGCTCTCGCTCTCTTTACAGTGTAAACTGCACATTTGAATAGAGATCCAATTTGCTTCCCCACATGCAGAGTCACAGCCATGCACTTCAAATTTATTGTGAGAAATAAGTTTGTAATGGCCTTTATAAGCAGGTATTATATGAACACTGGGAGTGGTTTTGCGAACACCTGCTTGTGACAAAGAGCATTAAACTCAACTACCGTCACAAATACAAATACAAATACAGGACTAGAGTTCTCTGTCTCTGTAATACTATTTGGAAAAACTGGATTTTTTTTTCTTTTCAGGGTGACATCTGTAAAAGAACATTTGCATGGGTCCTTCGTGATAAAACTTGTGCATTTGGATGCCAATTCACAAGGGAAAGAGGGATTTATGATGAAATTTTATTTGCATATTAAAGGCCATGTACAATATGCCACTTTATGGCAAGGACAACTGCATTCTACAACCGAAATCAATAATAAAAAAAAAAAAATTGCATTTACATAAAGGCTTAGTTCACCTAAAAATGAAACTTTTGTCATGATTTACTCACCCTCATGTTGTTACAAACCTGTATGATGTTTCTTCAGTGTAACATAAAAAGAAGATGTTTTAAAGTAGAATGTTAAGGGACTTACAGCCTCTGTCACCATTAACTTTCATTGAATGGGAAACAAGATGCAATGAAAGTGAATGTGTCATGATTCTGTTGTGTCTGCCCTCCAGTCCCTGTATGTTTTCTGTTTGTTTGTGTTTGTTGTGTGTATGTGTAATTGGCTGTGTCTGTGTTCCTGTTAGCCATGTGCTTCCCTGTCTCAGCCTCCTCGTTACCCTTGTCACTCTCCCTTGTTTAGTCCTTGTTATGTTAATTGCCTTCACCTGTTCCTCATGTGTCTTGCCTCTATATTGTGCCCTCTTCCCTCTTGTATTTGTCAGATCATTTTGTGAGTTTAGTTAGTAGTCAGTCTGTTCTTATTCCTGTCTTGTTCCTGTTCCCGGTTGGTCCTAGTTATTTTCCTTACTCTAGTTTATGTTTTGATTTTGTTTTCTCTCCCCCGTGAGAGTTTTGTGTTACCTGTTCTGTTTTCAGTTGATTAATAAAATATATATATATTTTTTTACTCATTTCTGCATCTGGGTTCTCATTCCTGACACATTTCGTGCCATAACGCTTTGACCAACATGGACCCAGCAGGAATTAGTTTTTCTTTTTGTTCACTCTTTCCCACACAACTCAGAGCCAAACAGGCCAGGAAACTCTTCAGTCTCCGGCAGGAGGACAAGTTGGTGAGGGGGTATGCATTGGAGTTTTTGGTGCTGTCCTCGGGTCTGGGTCACGATCAGGCCAGCCTTATGCAATTGTTTAAGGCTGGTCTGAATGAGCCCATCTGGTCTTGTGTCCCAGAGACAGATGAAGGGGGAAGTATTGCCGCTACAATCAAGTTTGCCTTGAAATGTGATGACTTTATCTCAGCCTTTGCCTTGGAGGGCTTCCTTCCTTCATCCCAGCCCTAGGTCAATGATACTCCCTCACCGACAGCGGATGCGGCTGACTGGCATGAGGTGGAGGGACCTGTTGCTGACCGCCAGGAGGCGGGGGAGGCCACAGCTAACCACCAGGAGGCGGGGGAGGCCGCAGCTGACTGCCAGGAGGGGGCAGCTTTTACTGCGGCCGACCGCCAGAGGTTGATGGCCATTTCTACTGCAGTGTTTCCAACTGTCCGGAGGAGGAGGAGGAGAAGGAAGCCGAGTAAGGTGACCCATCCCCAGTCACTGCCAGCACTCACAGCCATGGAGGCTGTTCCCCGGTCGCTGCCAGTGTTCCTGGCCATGGAGGCCATTCCCCAGTCACTGCTAGCACTCCCGACCATGGCTGTCGAGTTCCCTGAGGACGTTGATGAGTCTGTCCATTTCCCTGAGGCTGTGAACGAGACTGTCCTGTTCCCTGTGGTCCTCGATGAGTTTGTCCAGTTCCCTATAGTCATCGAGTCTGTCCAGTTCCCTGAGGCTTTCGACAAGCTCATCTTGTTAGCCATAGTGCACCAGAATGCCCACCACACACCAGCTTTTGGTGGAGAGGAGAGTGATGTAGTCAATTCAGGGACAGGGGTTACACCCCTACTCTTTACGAGAAGTGCTCTGGGATTTTTAATGACCACAGAGTGTCAGGACCTCGGTTTTAACGTCTCATCGAAAGACAGTGCTTTTTTACAGTATAGTGTCCCCATCAATTTACTGGGGTATTAGGACCCACACAGACTGCAGGGTGAGCACCCCCTGCTGGCCTCCCTCTTTCCACTCACAAGAGGAGTAGCAGGAAGAGGAGAGGGATCCCTGCATCAGGGTCTACTGCAGCGTTCCAGGAGGGGTCTGAGCCCGCTGCAGCTGCTGCCCAGCCTGACCCTTCACCTGTGGCCATCCAGTCCGACCCCTGTCCAGTGTCTGCCCACATTTGGTCTGATCCCTGTCCAGCGACCACCCACGTCCAGACAGGCCCCTGTCCAGCGGCCGCCCACTTTAGTCAGACACCAGTCCAATGACCATCAATGTCCTGTCTGACCCCTGTCCAGCGGCCCCCATGTCCAGTCAGACCCCTGTCCTGCGGCCGCCCATGTCCGGTCTGATCACTGCCCAGTGGCCACCCATGTCCTGTCTGAACCCTGTCCAGCGGCCGCTCACTTACAGTCTGAACCCTGCCATGCAGCTCTCTATGTCAAGTCTAACCCTGTCCAGTTCTCAGTGGCCTCCATCTCCCAGTCTGACCCCACACCAGCGGCCACCATTCAGTTCCCTGCAGTCACCACCCAGTCTGTCCAGTCTCCAGTGACCACTAACACCCTGTCGGACTCTGTCAAGTCCCCCGCGGTCATCAACGTCCAGTCGGACCTTTTGCCAGCCACCGCCAACATCCAGTTCTCAGTGGCCGCCAACGCTCCATCTGATCCTATCCAACGTCTAGTGGCCGCCACTGATCCATCTGCCCAAGGGCAGAGGATTGTCCTGCACAGACCCCAGCTGCTTGGACCATGCCCTGGTCTCTAAGTTCCCCTCTGGCTCCGCCTTGGTCTTTCGGTCCATTCTGTTCTCCTCCGGTTTGGTCCTTGTCCCCTGGTCTGCCCAGCTCTTCTGGTCCACCTATAACCTTGCCCAGACCATCCCCCTGGTCTCGCCCACCCACCCTCTCTGGTTTGTCATCTGTCCCTCAGCCTGGCCATTCCTTTTCCCCACCCCTCTCCTCGATCTGCTTTCTGCCCTCCTGGTCCTCAGCCCACTCCCTGGGCCAACCCTTCAGTCCTGTTGGGTGTCTGTTGTGGGGGGGAGGGGTGTTACTGCCATGATCCTGTTCTTTCTGCCCTCTGGTCCCTGTCTATTTTCTGTTTGTTTATGTGTAATTGGCTGTGCCTGTGTTTCTGTTAGCCGTGTGCTTCATTGTCCCCATCTCCCCATTACCCTCCTCATTCTCCCTCGTTTAGTCCTTTTTATGTTAATTGCCTTCACCAGTTCCTCATGTGTCTTGCCTGTATATTGTGCCCCCTTCTCTTGTATTTGTCAGATTGTTTAGTTAGAAGTCAGTCTGTTCTTGTTCCTGTTCCCGGTTGTCCATAGTTATTTTCCTTACTCTAGTTTATGTTTTGATTTTGTTTTCTCTCCCCCGTGAGTTTTGTTACCTGTTCTTTTTTCAGTTGTTTAATAAAAAATATTTTTACTCATTCCTGCATCTAGGTCCTCATTCCTGACACATTTTGTGACAGAATGATTACCAAGGCCAACATTTGAAATGCACAGTGATCTTAACAAACGACCCTATATATATATATATATAATATGTATATATATATATATATTTTTTTTTTTTTTTTTTTTTTTTTTACTGTACGTAATTCAGATAGGAATTTTCTTCTGGGTGGTGGGCAGTTTTAATTTTCACACGTTTTTTTTATTTTAGGTATAATTTTTGTCTTTTGACAAAAAAAAATCCTTTAAATTTAGGACATTTTTCTTCATGTCATATTCATTCTTTTTAGTAAATTTAAGTCTGACTTAAATGGCATATAATTTTAGTCTACAAAAATGACATTTTAGTTGATGATAATTTACAAAATGACAAAGACAAACTTCAATCAAATATTCAAATATATGGAACTACTTACCATTATTTAAACACGTACTGTATCAAACATATTGCTTTAGATATTCAACGTGCAAGACTAAACAGCATGAGAAATCTGTCCTGAAAACCTGAGCTCCTAAATTAATGGCATATAATGCATATACTGAAGTTTTAGCTACTTTTTGGAATTTATTCTGCTGTGAATTCCTTATGTTTAGACAGTGTGTGAAATCATTTTGCATGTAGCACATTTAAAAAAATTTTTTTAAGGAAACGGCCTATTCACAAAGCAAGTTATACATTCTGTTCAGCGCGTAACTTAGTTCAGGTTCACTTATATATTTGCTTTATTGTCTGTGTAGATGTTGTTATGCTATGTTTACTGTATGTTGTAAATATAGCTGATTAATCCCACATATATAGGATGTGTTTGTGTGAGGTAATTAACCCGCTAGTAAAGTTCATTGCACAGATATTCAGCCTTTCAGCTCACAAAGCTCAAACAAGGAAATCCCTAGCATACTATGACTTGATTATTTGAATCAATCAATTCTTTCTTTAAATAAATAAATAATAATAAATGACTGTGTTAAGGCATTGTTAATATCTTGCATCATGATGCATCTGTTTTGTCTTATCTTCTTTGTAATGACAAAATAAAAAAAATAAAAAACCTAGATCAACAAACATTTTCATCAGTCAGTAAAATCAATAATATTTTATTGATTTTATAGCCAATAAAATCACATACAATCATATGTAAAAGCTGAAATCACATCGCCATGTTTCCATGTATAATAATAATAAAAAAACTCTGAAAGGGGCTTATCCCTGGGTTTATCACTATTGGCCAAATATTTACACCACCAACACTCTGTGCTGACCTTGGCTCAGTGCTAGCTCATTAAAACAGACATCAGCAGCTAGAGATAAGATCATTAATGGTTTTAGAAGTAAAGTTATGTCCACTATCCTCCACCAGACTCCCTTAGGCGATGATCCCTGAACACCTGCTTGCATCTTATGTTCCCGTTCTCCGAATGCAACAACACGATTAAGGCCTTCGGCGATCCCTGACTACCAGGTCCTTATCCTTAATAACCATAGGCAGTGGAATACCTTAGTCATGGCATCTACACTGCAGACAACTTAAGTTATTATAATTAAGTAGAGATGCTTGTATGTGCCTCTGCCATTTCTGAAGCATCAGGGTTAAATGGTGTTTATGGGGCTTTTAACAAAGTGGATTATGATAACATGAATAATTGCACATAACTAGAGGCTCCAGACAGGTCAGAGAGTTAACAAGGCACAGCATTTCAAACTGGTGATGTTTAATAATGAGCTGCAGGTACCAGAAACAAAGAAACCTTAACTCTTGCCTGAAGTCTTAGTTAGCAAGAGTGACCATATATTTTATGGTATTCCCCAGACATGTCCTCTTTTTTGGACCTGAAAAAAGTGCCCAGCCGGGATTTCAAAATTGGTTAAAAATGTCCAGGATTTGGCTTTGTCTTCATATTGATGTGCTCTCTACAGTTAGGACCAGGGTTGGGAGGGTTACTTTTGAAATGTATTCCACTATAGATTACAGAATACATGCTGTAAAATGTAATTTGTAACGTATTCCGTTAGATTACTCAAGGTCAGTAACATATTCTAAATACTTTGGATTACTTCTTCAGCACTGGTAGATTTTTTCACTTGTTTTGACTATAAAAACTCTGCCAGTACAGTAAGACAAAATACACATGTTAAAAATACATGATCTGAAAAACCTAAATATCTTATGTAGTGTTTTAAGGATTTTAAAATATTTTTTACAGGAAAACAATACAACAATTATTATCAAGAATAAGATTTTTGCCCCAATATCAAAGGTTTTACTAGATAAAAAGAAATGATGATCCAACGTGAATTTTCTTGGTAAAAAAATATGATCGTGCCTGTTAACGTGCATGTAATATGGCTAGAAATAGCATTTTAGCTTAGCATAAAGCTGACAATTTACACAAGGTTTATTTCTATTTCTTCTGCTCCAAACGTTCTTCAAACTTACTTCTCTGTATGCTCGTATGAATATAACACATCATAAGAAAGTGTACATTCTGTGTATTTGATAATGCACATCAGTTTTTACATGTTTATTTGTCCTTGCATATTCTTTCAATAATTTTTTTCCACGTTTTTCTCACACTCGCCCATCTCGCCCATCCGCTCTCTCTGTGCTCACGCTGTACAGTATGTGTGTGCTTGAGAGAGATCGCCAGAAGTGCCCTGCCGCTCTCAGCCAGAAACATAAATATTGTAAGTGCACTTTTAAAAGTACGTTCACAAACTCTGCAAATTATTAAATTGAACACTAGTTTCATCAGACTCACATTTGCCAAGCATTGTCATTTCTAACTGAAATGTTGACTATGTATAAACAAGATCAAATATACTACGTGTCAGGGAAACAAACTAATATGATGGATAAAAGTAGACCATGATTGAAATTTTACAACTCAGTATGTCACATATTTGTTGCGCAACCTCTGTATGTGACCCGTAAAGCTAGCACTTGCGTGTCAGTGACAGGACAGTCATAAAATGCAATGAACACAGGTCAGGTGAAGGGAGAAACAAGCCCTGAGTCTCTCCATTTAAAAAATAAAAAAATAAATAAAATAAAAAAAATAGAAATAAAACTTTTGACCGGTAGTATATATATATATATATATATATATATATATATATATACACACATATACACTACCGGTCAAAAGTTTTGAAACACTTGACTGAAGTGTTTCTCATGATCTTAAAAATCTTTTGATCTGAAGGCGTATGCTTAAATGTTTTAAATTAGTTTTGAAGACAAAAATATAATTGGGCCATCATATTAATTTATTTCATTATAAAACTAAAATGTAATTAAATTGTTTTTTTTTTTTAAATGATGACTTGGACCAAATAATAAAGCAGCCAATAAGTGGCCAACATAGATGGGAACTCCTTCAGTACTGTTTAAAAAGCATCCCAGGGTGATACTTCAAGAAGTTGTTTGAGAAAATGTCAAGAGTACATGTCTGCAAAATTCTAGGCAAAGGGTGACTACTTTGAAGATGCTAAAATATAAAACAGTTTTGATTTATTTTGGATTTTGTTTAGTCACAACATAATTCCCATAGTTCCATTTATGTTATTCCATAGTTTTGATGACTTTACTATTATTCAAAAATGTGAAAATAAATATATATATATATATATATATATATATATATATATATATATATATATATATATATATATATATATATATATATATATATATATATATATATATATATATATATATATATATAAAGAATGAGTAAGTGTTTCAAAACTTTTGACCGGTAGTGTGTGTGTGTATATATATATATATATATATATATATACATATATATATATAGTTTTATTAATTTAATTATTACACAATTCAAATAGATTTGTTATGAAATAGAATTTGGATTTGTGACACAAATGTTATCAGGCCATATTTTGTTATTTTATGTAACTAAATGCAAAAGTGATGTGATTCTCTGAAAATTTCAGATTCTAAGCTTTCAAATGATACCACATATGCCTAACTTATTCATCCAGGGACTTCACTGTTTTAAGTGTTAAAACAGCTTGCCATATAGCACCTTCTCATGGACCCGCAGGCGGGTCCGCAGAGTTTAAGAGGTGTAAATTCATTCATTATTCACTTACCCTGATGCCATCCCAGATGTGTATGACTGCCTTTCTTCAGCAGAACACAAAATAAAGATTTTTAGAAGAAGATAGGGCCAGCACTTTGACTGTCCAAAAGTCACATTTAGGCAGTATAAAAGTAATCCATGCGACTCCAGTCGATCATTCGATACATTTGTGTAAAAAATAAACCGATAATTAAAATGTTATTCACTTTTAAAAAGCGCTTCCTGCCAGCAGTTGACGCATCACATAGCTGTCACGTGACGTAAGCACGTCGGCAAGTTCACATGAGAATTCGGAAGCGGCACTTATTTACAACAGAAGAACAAACATCACACAAGAGTTCAGCCATTTCAAACAGCATCAGAGCCCTGGACGGATGCGCTGATTTAAAGTTAAAAACGTTTAAATTATCGACTTATTTCTTACATAAACCAATTGACCGCTTCAGAAGACATCCATTGATCGACTGGAGTCGCATGGATTACTTTTATGCTGCCTAAATGTGACTTTTGGACCGTCAAAGTGCTGGCACCCATGTACTTGCATTATAAAGACCTGACAGAGTTCCATCTTCTTCAAAAAAACCTTCATTTGTGTTCTGCTGAAGAAAGACAGTCATACACATCTGGGATAGCATCAGGGTAAGTGAATAATTGATGCAAAAAAAAAATGTTTGCATCAAATTGAAGTTTGTAATATTTTGATTCACCTCTGAGCTGGTTGGTTTGGTTCGTGTCTTAAAACTCTTTCAACACTCTTGAGGATCTTTTTTTCTTTCTTTTTTTTTCAATCCTTGTGGGAAAAAAAAATAATAATGGGAAAAATACTTTTGGAACCAAGACATCTAAAAAAGTGGTGGGCACACTGTAGTGAAAATGGAATCCCATACACCAGTGGAACATGGAATCTTTCACAGTGACCATACTGTCTAATTTTCCAGAAACTGAATCATTGTATTGAGTGCTTTAGCAGGGAAGTCAGACTTGAGTATCAGTGGCTGCTAGTCAGAGGAGGCAAGGGAGGCTCAGCCTCCGCAAAAATGTATTCAAAATGAACGTTGTTTTAATCAGTTTACTTACTAACATACACAACTCAGATGCCTTTAATGCAAAAATATGTTTTTCAATTTATTTGTCTTTCATGCGTGGTAGACAGGTGAGATTAAAGGTGCAGTATGTAAGATTCAGAAACCCTTGTTATGAATGACACCTGTGGCTGTTAAGTGAACTGCAGCCAGCTATTTGTTGCTCGTGCTCATGCTCGTGCACACACTCCATAGGGACGTGAGCATCAGCCAAAACAATGATGTAATGTACAAAGAGACTGAATGTGATTCACCGGCATCATGCTGACAGATTATTAATTTAGCATAATTAATATTACACTGTTATGATTGTTTTACTACAAACTTTGAGACTAAACTAAAATTACTTATCAGCTAACATAGCATACTGATACACACATACAGCTACATACTACTGAACTATACCAGACAGTTTACTGTTGCACAGCAATGTTATGTTGCACTATTGTATGTTTTGTATGTCATATGTTGTACTACGATCAAGAAACCAGCGTATTTGCTTAAATTTATCCTGTATACCTGACTTTTAGTATAAAGGGAAGATCGTTTAAATTATTTGAAAGTTACGAAGCAAGGTAGCTTGCAATTCGTCAGCGTTAGCAGGCAAGATCAAGTTAGCTAAAATTACACAGATCAATCCTTATGGCACTGTATTTCACATGCTTTGCATGTAAGCTTACCTGTCCAATAAGAAGAATGCCAATTCAGGGTCAGTTCTGATCCCCAAAACCGAACTAATGTCCCTCCAGAAATCAAATGCCCTGCCGATGTTCACTCTAGTTTACGCTCGACCACGATCACGTTCCCGCTTAGCCAGACAGGATTCGGTAGATAAATGTTTTTTTGTTTTTTGGCTTACTCAGAGTTTGTGTAGGAGTCGGTGTTGTGATGGGAGCTGGCCGTTTGCTGGATTCCATCTCTAAGATAACGTTACCTAGTGTTGCAGTTTGTTGTCGCTGTTGAATAGCGGAAGAGAAGCACTGAGGCAAGGCTCTCGGGAGCGCGCATAAACATCCCAGCAAATCCGACCCACTCCCTTCGCATGAAAATCAGTCTACAGTCTTTAATAGGCAACTAGGAAGTCTGGGAAAGGCTCATTTTTTAATTTGCATTATAAGCTGTTCATACATTGGCAAAAAAAGGCGAATATTACATGAAAATTGTTACATACTGCACCTTTAAATTACTGTATGAATCATCATGAATGCCAGAGGAGGCTGAAGGCATAATGCCTCCTCTCATTAGTAAACTGACCAATCAAAATGGATATTCAAATGGTGCAACGTCATCTGCTTCCATTCAAAAAGCATCCTAAAAAGGTCAAACGGAGGCAAAATTAAATTTGCCTCCTTCCGCGTTCATAAGGTAACCATTCAATCCAATCAGCTTTCAGTATCATGTTTACACTTCATCAAGCCTGCTTGTGGACAACGCAACAGGTGAAGAGAAACTTTCAAAATATCAATGGAATAAAAGTTATCGGATGATCTAAAAAACATGTGAAAGACTGAACGACATGATCATATATACATATATTTTTGATGCAATGAAGCAGTGGAGGATGGAGTTCATCTACACTTACAGTAGCCTATTAGGTGAGTAGATGTTATTGTGAATGAAATGGGGCTCTACGTTCATTTATAAATGTTTGTATTGATCGTAGTCTGTAGCTGGCACTGCGTCATTTGTTCAGCTCATTTGTTGTATTTACAAGTGTTGAGTTGGTGATTGGAAAGTGCTGAGTTGATGAGCGGAAAAATTTATAACACATCTGTAGTTATCAAGACTATTTTAAGATATCAGGGAGAGGACATCATCTGCATGTGTACGGGAGCATAATTACCAGCAAAAAAATCATAACATCATATTTTATATTTAGACACAGATTTATATATGTGCCTCCTCCGCCACTGTTGAGTACATTAATCATTTCTAAATATCAAAGATCATCATGATTTTCATCTTTTTGTGTTGATTTTCTGTCTCATAGTGTCTCTTTCTCTGTCTCTAATAACACATAAAACAACATCATTAAAATGTTATTTTACTGAAACAATTTTGATTGAAGAAATAATAATAATAGAACTGGCATGTCTTATCTGGGTTTTTTTTCCGCACTGCCGTTAATTTGTGTACTCAGGCAAATTGTGTCAGCGTGGGAGGGAATAGCGCTATGATCATGTTTGCAGAGGCAAACCATGTTAACACCACAACTAATTCATGCTAATCAATAATAGCTATGCTCCAGAGGTCTCTCTCAGAATACCAGTTGAACCATCATGTTTCCCTCCATGCAGTTGTTGATGCATAATAAGGTCAAGGAGAAACAAAGCCAACTTGTCCTAATCTTCATAAAGCTGGTCTGAGCTGCTGCTGTTGCCATCCAAATTTATGAGGGGAAAGACTGCAGTTGCCTTGCAGCTGTTGGCTTCAATGGGGCACTCTGAATGTCTTTCTGCAGATATAGTGTCAAACATGCTCACCGCAGAATGAGCATCTATTTTAAAAAATCTGTATGTACTGCACTCAGCTTTGCAGTCATGCAATAGTATTGGCTCATTTCCTGGTTTTACTGGTTTAATTGGTTGTTTTGCTAAGATCATCTGAGTTAAATGTTGTTAAAGGTGATGAATCCATGAATTCACATATCAGAATTTGAGTTTTGTGGCTTTTAGTTTTTGTCTTTTAGCTTCGAAGCTATCTGTATGCTAGTGTACTCCTAAAAGTTGACAAATACAACCTTTTGCAGATATACACATTTAATATTTACGGTCGCCCTCTTCTGGAAAAATTGACTCAAAATATTGATGACGCTTACTGCACTGCATAACTGTTTTTTTTTTTTTTCAATCAAATGCTCTCTAGAATGAGAATGCCCCTCCCCTTAATACCACCTGTGACCTACTAGCAAGTAGCAAATGGTTAATGGCTATTTTGTGGCATTATTTCGGCATACAGTACATTACACATTTCATCACAAAGATAACTCACAAAATCTTTAGAAAAGTTCTTGAAGAAACACTTTAAATGAACAGTGATGGAAGAAACTGACAAATAACTGCACTTAAAGGGGGAAGTGTGAAAATCACTCGCTTTGTACTAAAATGTGTGAACACTATTAGCTAAAAGCCTCAAAGCTGATTTTTGAAACCCTTTCTTAAGGGACTATAATGCAGCCCATTTGCTTTTTGTATTTAATTTATTTCTGTCAGATACCTAGAGGATATGATTACATCCCAAACCTGTTTTGCGTTAAAATCTCTTTCTTGAAGGAACGAAAAGGAGCAAATGTGTTGTAGAACGCATGCAGATGAAATATGCATTCCCTGATTAAAGATTTGCATGGTAATCAGCCCCTGAAAGAGGTCATCATTTGCATGTCAAATCATCTGACATTTTCACTGGATGCAAACAGTGTTCCTGCAGCTGTGCATCAAACATTAGATGCTTGTGTATTCATAATGTAGATGTTTATTTTGATCACAGAGCACGGCCTGTTACATGAACTCTACACAGGAACAAGTCAAAGGCAAGCGCTGTTTGACACAACAGAATCACAAAGTGTTGTTTCATGTGTATTCACTGGCATTGTGGGCAGTTTAACTATTGATTTTGTGACTATTGATTCTCGAAGAGAATGACTGCATAAGTGCGTGAAATATTAATGAACGTAAATCAATAACAACAGCTAATTTTATGAGAAATACCAGGAAGAAACACTAAATTTGCCTTGTTCAGTTTTTCGGACATATCCAAAATCAAGACATTGTTCCACAGAATTATCATTCAAAGTAGAGATGGGTAATGATGGTTATTTGGGGCCAGTTGCAGGGGCGATGCTTAGGTTATAATTTATCCTAGTTGTGGCATAAATGAGCACCAAGTTACAACCTGTGCACAACTAAATATTTAACTAAAGCCCCGTTCACACCGCCAAAGACAATGTCATTTGGTGTCACTAGTCTCTGTACTATAAAGTCGCTTGTGGGCATTCCTTCTGATGTCACTTATGTTATTGATGGAATGTACATCTGGCCATATTGGCTTTTGAAATGCTGATTACAGATGAGACTATCTGCCAGTAAAACATCCTGGTTACTTGCGTAACCTCCGTTCCCTGATGGAGGGAACGAGACGTTGTGTCGATGTAGTGACACTAGGGGTCACTCTTGGGAGCCCGAAACACCTCTGGTCTTTGATAAAAGGCCAATGAAAATTGGCGAGTGGTATTTGCATATCACTCCCCCAGACATACGGGTATAAAAGGAGCTGGTATGCAACCACTCATTCAGGTTTTGTGCTGAGGAGCTGAGACAAGGTCCCGGCCATTTCAGCGGGTAGTTCAGCGTTGTGGCAGGAGGGACACAACGTCTCGTTCCCTCCATCAGGGAATGGAGGTTATGTAAGTATACTTATGTTGTGTCGATGTAGTGACACTAGGGGCCCCTATACGAAACGCCGCAACTGGCTGAACTGTGTTACGTGAACTGGCGGTGTGTGATGGGCAGACCACTGTGTGCCTCGTAGCCAGCGCACCAGGCTGACACGTAACCTCCCCCAACGCTGTTATGAGTGTTGAACGGCCCTTTGGGGACAAGTCGACTGCCCAAAAGATAGAGACAGGCTAGCTCTTATCCTCTTTTTTTTCCTCTCCCCCCAAAAAAGGAATTAACCGACTGAGGCCACCAGGTCTACATCGGGGGGGTGTCCCTCCCAAGGGGAAGACACCGCGGAGACCACACCCCGCCCAAAAGGGGGGGGGAGGGGGTATTTTGAGTGGAAATACGTCACATGGTCTTGCCGAACTTTGTCGGAAGTATATCACGTGGAGAAGTCCCATGGTAGGTCCTACCCTACGGGGGAGGAGTTTCTACAAACATGATGACTGGGGCAGAGGGGCCTCTGCCCAAGGAAGATGCAGTTTACCAACAGGGAAACGAATTAGCGGACGATATACGTCGCATGGGGTTACCTATGGGGAACCACCACATGCGGAGCACCTACCCCAGTACACGGCTTAGTTAGCATATGTTCTGAGCTGGCAGCGAGTTTCTCCGCAAACTCGTCTGCCACAGGGCTCGGAGGAAATCATCCAGGGAACACAGTTTGTGAACACTACTGGGAATCAACAGCACACGTCTTCAGCTCAGGGGAGGTGAAAGGCGTTATGCGCAAGTGATACACCCGGCCAGCTTTCCCGGACTTACCTGCTTGTGCGTGCCACTACACGGGACGAAACCGATTCAACCAGAGATTGTAGACCCTCGCAAGGGTGTTGGGTGTTGCCCAGCCCGCTGCTCTGCAAATGTCTGTTAGAGAGGCGCCACTGGTCAAGGCGCAGGAGGCCGCTACACCCCTGGTAGAATGGGCTCGTAGCCCTGCCGGGGGTGGCATATCCTGGGCGTGATATGCCATTGTTATGGCGTCAACGAGCCAGTGGACAATCCTCTGCTTGGAGACAGCACTTCCTTTCCTCTGTCCACCAAAGCAGACAAAGAGCTGCTCAAAGACTCTAAAGCTCTGCGTGCGATCCAAATAGATGCGTAAAGCGCGCACCGGACACAGCAACGTCAGGGCTGGTGCCCCAGCCCGTTTTGGAGGTGTCTGTCATAACCACGACATGCCTGGAGACCTGCTCTAGGGGAACACCTGCCTGTAGAAACGTGTGGTCAGTCCAAGGGCTGAAAAGGCGGTGACAGATCTGCGTGATGGACACGTGATGTGTCCCGCGGCGCCATGCCCATCTCGGGACTCAAGTCTGAAGCCAGTGCTGAAGCGGTCTCATATGCATCAACCCAAGCGGAGTGGCCACCGCTGAGGATGCCATATGCCCCAGGAGCCTCTGAAACAGTTTCAGTGGAGCCGCTGTCTTCTGTCTGAACACCTTCAAACAGGTCAGCACCGACTGTGTGCGCTCGTTCATGAGGTGCGCTGTCAACGAGAATGAGTCCAACTCCAAGCCGAGAAAAGAGATGCTCTGAACCGGGAAGAGCTTGCTCTTTTCCCAGTTGACCCGAAGCCCTAGTCGACTGAGATGCGAGAGCACCAGGTCCCTGTGTGCACACAACACATCCCGAGAGTGAGCTAGGATTAGCCAATCGTCAAGATAGTTGAGGATGTGAATGCCCACTTCCCTTAGCGGGGCAAGGGCTGCCTCTGCGACCTTCGTGAAGACACGAGGGGACAAGGACAGGCCAAAAGGGAGGACCTTGTACTGATACGCTCGACCCTTGAATGCAAACTGCAGGAAGGGTCTGTGTTGAGGTAGAATCGATACGTTCAGGTCTACCGCCGCGAACCAATCTTGATGCCGGACACTCAATAGAATGCGTTTTTGCGTCAGCATCTTGAACGGGAGTCTGTGTAAAGCCCGGTTCAGTACTCGCAGGTCCAAGATTGGCCGCAACCCACCGCCTTTTATCGGTACAATGAAGTAGAGGCTGTAAAACCCTTTCTTCATCTTGGCCAGAGGGACAGGCTCTATTGCATCCTTCCGTAGGAGGGTAGCGATCTCCATGCGCAAGGTAGCGGCGTTCTTGCCCTTCACCGAGGTGAAGTGGATGCCGCTGAATCTGGGCGGACGCCTGGCGAACTCAATCGCGTAGCCGAGTCCCACGGTCCAGACCAACCATCTCGACAGGTTGGAAAGTGCAAGCCACACATCCAAGCTCTGGGCAAGGGGGACCAAGGGGACAATCTCATCAGACGTACTGGCGGGTGAGGCCTCGCGGCAGGGCAGAGCCTGAGGTGCCACAACGTGTCGTGGCCGTGCTGAGTTCAGGGACATCAAAGCATTTACCTGGCTCCTTGTGACCACCCTCGGAACAGCCTGGGATGGGGGAGAAAGAGACCTGTCCACTTGACCCATGGAGACTGTCACATCAGGGGCAGATTTGTGCCACAGCTGGGCACACAGGGGCGGGGAGACCGCCGCTGGAGCGCCAAACCTGCCAAAATGGAGTGGTGGACGGTGGTCGTGATGATGGCCGTGCACACGGGTATGTGACCTAGGGAACAAGGAAACCGCTCTTACTGAACTCTTGGGTACCGCAGCCACTTGGGCATGCGGCGCAATTAAATGCAAAGGTAACAAAAGTTTCTCCTCCTGACCCTCCACCGGGGGATGGAGTGGTCTGCTTACCAGCTCCAGAGCAGCGGGTTTCATCATCCCTGGGTCACCCGTCTCAGGAGTGCTTCAAAGCCTTTCGCGGGTTCTTGGCGGCCGACCGTGAGATGGGTGGCATCTGCCGGGGCCGGGCCGCAGGGGCGGGCTGCGGTGGAGCCGGTACAGTCACCGCAGGGGGATGCCCTCGGCAACGAGCAGATGGGGTGCGGGATCTTGGGCAGGATGTGCTGGATAGCCTCCGTCTGCTGCTTCACCGCTGAGAACTGCTGGGCAAAGTCCTCGACGGTGTCGCCGAATAGGCCAATCTGGGAAATGGGTGCGCCAAGGAACCGTGCCTTGTCGGCCTCTCCCATCTTGACTAGGTTGAGCCAAAGGTGGCACTCCTGGACCACCAAGGTGGACATCGCCTGCCCAAGAGACCGCGCCGTGACCTTCGTTGCCCGGAGAGCGAGGTCGGTCGCTGAGCACAGCTCCTGCATCAATCCTGGGGTGGAACTACCCTCGTGCAGTTCCTTTAGTGCCTTGGCTTGGTGGACTTGCAGGAGAGCCATGGCGTGCAGGGCGGAGGCGGCTTGTCCAGTGGCACAGTAGGCTTTGGCCATCAGGGACGACGTAAACCTACAGGCCTTGGACTGGAGCTTTGGGCGCAAGTGCCTTATCCACCGGGGGATTGCCGAATAGCCCTTGGCCACCCCACTTTCGAGGGTAGTGAGGGCGGGGGAGCTGAAAGATCGGGACCGGGCAGTAAAAGGTGCCTCCCACGACCTTGTCAGCTCCTCGTGCACTTCCGGGAAGAAAGAAACTGGGGTGGGGCGTGGCTGTGAGCGGCGCCACGAGCCCAGGAACCAATCATCGAGCCGTGAGGGTTCAGGGGAGAGCGGAGGGTTCCACTCTAGCCCGACGCTCGCGGCTGCCCGGAAAGCATGTCCGTTATCTCCGCATCAGTCTGTGACTGGGCGACCGCACCCGAAGGGAGGAGCCCAGCTGAGGCTTCCGCGTCCAACTGCACGAGCCCGCTCTCCGATGCTGTGCTCGAGAGCTCATCGCCTTCGCGGGCTCCGAATAAGATGTTGAACTCTCCATGAGACGAGCCGGCAGACTCATCTGGAAGCCCGATCGGGGCAGACGAGCGTGCTGGGTTCTTTTGGGGGAAAAAAGCATGAAATGAACAATGTGCATTAATAAAAATTTAAAAAATAACAGCAAAAACATTTTCTCTCAACCGGAGCTTACATAGAAACCAATACTGATGGCATTAGGGTACTGCACACATATAAACTCTGAATCTACATATAGGCTATCACATTTTTATCATTTTAGATGTTATTATTCAGAAAAACAAGTGATGGAAGTTGACTTTTTATAAAATGCGCTCTGCTGGTGGACTCAAATTTAACTGCACGATTTGGTGAGAGATTCAGAGCGAAAACAGTGTAATTCGGTGCTGATCACGGCAGGCAAATGTGATATTCGAGTAGTGATTTGATTTTGCAAAATGAGTACTCTATTACTTGATTACTCGTGCACATCCCTAAAATATATCATTCTAATTTGACAAGTAATCAGTTCTCTTTACTCTAAAAATTAATATTCTGCAGGGGAGAGCATTTTATATAACCTGCTGCAGTGCTTTAACTATATGAACCCACCGGCAGGTCCACAGGGGGTGCTATATTGAAAAAAAGGTTTACACTTAAAACATTAAATTAAATTGAAAGCTTAGAATCTGAAGTTTTCAGAGAATACCGCTTTTGCATTTATTTTAAACAAAACAAAATAAGGCCTGAAAATATTAGTGTCGCACATTTGGGCCCCCTAGAGGTAATGGGGTAGAAATATTAATATGAATACAAAAGTCTTTCACATGGCACTTAAATGGACAAGTCATAAATCAAATGAAAGGTCTTATTCTCAGGAATGTGTTTATTTAGTTGCCCTAATTCCACAGTTCAAAATATTTTCAAAAGAGTCACAAAATGAAATATGATTTCTGAAAGCCATCAAATACATATACGTCTCTTTTATGCACTGATTATTGCTGCTGTAAGCCCCAAATATCTAAAAACTTTATATCTGTTTTTACTTGTTTGTGAGTTTGCTTGGCTGAATAATCCAAAATTATATCTTAGATGTCCAGAACAAAATATGCCATCCAGCAGGAAAAGCATGCTAAACAAATCATCATAAAATTATGTTTTGGAATATTGATGATAAAAAGTGATATGTATTGTCGCAAAGATGAGGATGACAGCTTTCTAATGACACCTCGATTGAGCTTCTAGTCCACTCAGACACCGAGATATTTAATGAAACAATGAGGGTGGTGCATAAACTGAAAATTAGGCAGAATGTCTATGAACGAGCACATATGTGAGGGCTAAAATGCATTATAACGCTACCTACGTTTTAGATCTGTATATTTTGATGGGATGTGTTAGAGAGAAAAAAATTCTAGCGCTTGCTGCCATCTAGTGGAATGAAATAAGACTGAGAAAGTGAGAGAGTGAACAGAAGCAGAATTACATGCTTACAAACAGCTTTACAAAAAAATAAAAGATTTAAAAAAACTTTCTGTTTACCATAAGATTATAAACACATCCAATATTATTTATGAATAATTTGAGTCTTTTTTTATTTGGGGGTTTTTCTGAAAAAATATATAGATGACGTGAGTTCCACTGCCTCCTCTCCCACTGGTAGTTGCACCGGAATCACACTCATCATTTGCATAAAGTTAAACTTCTCTCAACTTTGTTGTGTCACGCACCACACCCACATCTTGCCGTCAACTGTCTCTGCCGCTCGTGTTGCCGGAAGTCACTCTGCTCTCATTGAAAATGAATGGGAACTTGTCTCTTTGTTGCTCTGTGTCACTGGTGGTGTGAATGGGGCCTAGACTTTAACTCAGCTTACAAAGTAAATGTTTACGAAGGCCTCCGACAAGAAATAGTGATTGTAATTAAAAGGCAGACGATCAGTAAGCTCATGTTTTGCATGACTTCAATCCTTTAGACATATAATGATGTTGACATTTACACTTGTTTACCTTTAAAAGAGAGAAATGTATCTGAATAATTTACTTAGTGGCTCTTTAGTGCATCTTCCAGTGTGTCGCCAAGTTTCAACAAACACACAAAAAATATATTTATATACTGAATAAATATCAAGATTTCCATTTTTTTGTATTAGTATTTATTTACTGCCCCTGATTAATTTTAGATCAAGTTTCTGAATTTGTATAAATTTGTATAATGGTGCTACCATATAAAGAACAGAGTTGGTGGGGGGCCCTGGTAGCTCAGCAGTATTGACGCTGACTACCACCCCTGGACCTCCTAAGCAACTAAATTGGCCCGGTTGCTAGGGAGGGTATAGTCACATGGGGTAACCCCCTTGTGGTCACTATAATGTGTGGTTCTCGCTCTCGGTAGGGCACGTGGTGAGTTGTGCGTGGATGCCACGGAGAATAGCGTGGGCCTCCACACACGCTACGTCTCCGCGGTAACATGCTCAACAAGCCACGCGATAAGATGTGCGGATTGACGGTCTCAGACGCGGAGGCAACTGAGATTCATCCTCCGCCACCCGGATTGAGGCGAGTCACTACGCCACGACGAGGACTTAGAGCGCATTGGGAACTGAGCATTCCAAATTGGGGAGAAAAGGGGAGAAAATAAAAAAAGGACATTGTTGGTTACAAACTAACTAGTGGTTCCTAAGCCCTTAGTGTGAGCTTAATGTCCCAATTTGAGTAAGACCTTACAAATGGCTGGTGCAACCTTACCTTTGTCGACTAGTCATCTCAACAACTGGCCACTTCATTAGTCTAGATTTTTAAATTTTTTAAGTCATGCCCTAACCAGCAGCTTCCACAATGAGCAACAGCACATTTTATTGATCACTCGATTTCTGTTTCTTGCTGCGTTCACAACTGAAAATTCAAAATTGCTGTAATTATGAGATGGCATTTTACTCAGAGCCTTTCACATCTTGGAACCTCTGAAGGTATTTGTTTCAGTGGCAACACTCATAATGCCAAAACGGCTTTGTTGTTTAAAACAGCAAAATATGTATCACTATATTAACTCATTAATTCACTCCTATCTGTTGTTGTAAAATGTTTAAGATCAAAGAAAACACTCCAGGTAATGATGACATAAGAAAATGCCATTTCAAACAGAAATATGCTCACTAACTTTAGTTGTTGTGGCCACTGCCATATTGATACTTTTTACTTTGAGCTTTCATAGAATTCCGAGTTGACAACTTGTCATCACGAGTTCTTCAAAGACATGAACGCTATTCACAAATCGAAATCTCATAATTACTGTAATTCTGACATGACGTGAACGCACCATATGACTAGTGTAACTGATTAAATGTTAATGCTTTTATTATGTGAAAATGTGATATATATAATCTTAAAGGGAAAGTTCACTTCGGAATGAAAATTCTCACAACGTAGACATTAAAACTGCTCTTTTCCATACAATGAAAATAGTCTGTGAACTATCAAGGTTCAAAAAGGATTAAAGAGCACTATAAAAGTACCAAAAAAGTAATCCATGATATGTGTACACTATATTCCAAGTCTTCTGAAGCCATATGATAAGCTTTGTGTAGGAAATGTAAGTCATTATTTACTGAAAATCTTGCCCTGCTACGTAACTCTCAAGTGTCATTCATGCGTGCACACATTCAAACCTGGCATATCACAAAACATGCAAGAATCAATACTGTTTGATGTCATGAGGACATCTTTGACGCCATGATGTCATAACTTACATTGTGACACTGCAGTGTGTGTACAAGTGTGAATGAAATATAATTTGTCTGTCATATTCTTACCTCTTTATCTAATTTAAAAATGTTGGATCTAAAGTCATGGCCTGATAATGCTTAGTATGTTATGTCATTATGTAATTTATATGATATACCTTGCTAGTAAGTGTATATACTTGATCATCCATATAACAACTTTCCGAGGATTCCCACTTCCAAAGCTAGGAAAAGCAAAGGTCAAATCTTGGGAATAGGCTGCGATATGGCAAGTTATTTCTATTCAATTGCTCCTCCTGTCAACTGAAGATCCTTTTGAAGCTCGTAAATCCAGCATCAAAAGTGAGAGGATGGTACGACTCTATTAAAATGCAATTTAACATGCTTTAACATACAGAGGCTGGAGAATCCAATCTGGGTGAGA
The DNA here is from genome assembly GCF_019703515.2 of Myxocyprinus asiaticus. Lineage (NCBI taxonomy): Eukaryota > Metazoa > Chordata > Actinopteri > Cypriniformes > Catostomidae > Myxocyprinus > Myxocyprinus asiaticus. Next base: position 12,909,702 of record NC_059385.1, on the reverse strand, counting down.
TAGACACACATATACACACATCCCCAAACAGCCACATTCCTTTACTGATTGTGTGACAGTCTGTGTAATATAAAAGGAGATCCGGTCATTGTAAGCCCTTTATTGGCTTTGAAAATGGCTTTGAGTTGCATTCCGGCCATCTGTATCAGAAATATGGCTCACAAAGATATGCAGTATCATTCCAAGACACAAGTCATAAACACAGTGATAGAATCATTCCTCACTTTGACTGTCATACAGAGGGTCACGGTGCAGTTGTAAACAGTTCTCTTATTAACATTCATATTGGTGACTGTTATGGTTTGTCGATAAAAAATATTAAGTGTCTGCTCTGCTGTTTTTGTTCGGAAACAGTCGTTCAAGAACTGTGTGGTGTATGGCTTTAAAATAGTGAGCAGAGCTTTTTATGCTTTTCCTTTTCAAGATGACTTTATGCTTTCCATATTTAGAACAGTGAGCTGAAAACATTCAGCATTGTAGGCTGCAGATACTCAAGCATATAACTCTTGCTGGCTGGATAAAAATCTGAAGCATTTTTAGTATTTTATTTCCATCTTGCATTATGTAGGTAATACATTTCTTCAAAAATCTGTACACACAAATTCAACGATGCTAAATTCTTCAAATTCCAATGAAATGATTGGCATTTTCATTCCTGTGTTAATGTGTTTCCTGTTGAAAAAGGAAGTTTGGGCAGGACTAATTGAAGAGCTTGTTTATTTATTTTTTTTGGAGATGGTCAATAGCCTTTAGTTTTCATCACAGACCAACAAAACCACACTTGACAGCTTGTTCATGGACGGAAGCAATTAATCAGTTGAAGCCACTTTTTTAGCAACCACTTGATGATACGAATGTTAGCACAACTGAAGACTTGTTTTGCTACTAGCTATTGCTAGTCTGTGGTAGGTGGTATTTATAAATAATCTCTTTCTAGGGAGCTTTTAATTAGACAAAAACACTCGTAATTTTGTCCATTTTCTTGCAAGAGAAAGACTGTGAATTTTCAATGTGCAGTTATATTTGCTAATAGTTCATTTTGTCAGATTTGAGGCGTACACTACCACACTCAGCAAGCACTTTATTAGGAACACCTGTACACCTACATATTCATGTGATTATCTAATCAGCCAATCGTGTGGCAGCAGTGTAATGCATAAAATCATGCAGATACAGTTCAGGACATTAGGTTAATGTTCACATCAACCATCAGAATGGGGAATGTGATCTCAGTGATTTCAACCGTGACATGATTGTTGGTGCCAGACGGGCTGGTTTGAGTATTTCTGTAACTGCTGATCTCCTGGGATTTTCACGCACAACAGTCTCTAGCGTTTACTCTGAATGGTGCCAAAAACAAAACAAAAAACATCCAGTTGGTCAATGGAGAATGGCCAGACTGGTTCGAGCTGACAGAAAGGCTACGGTAACTGAGATAACCACTCTGTACAACTGTAGTGAGCAGAATAGCATCTCAGAATGCACAACACATCGAACCTTGAGGCGGATGGGCTACAACAGTAGAAGACAATGCTGGGCACTTTATTAAGACCATAGTCTTCCTAATAAAGTGCTCGGTGAGTGTAGATGGCCTCAAAACTAACAGACATGGACTACAAGCCATAAAACTCAAAATTTGATTTGATTGCATCTTCAAAAGGCTCATTTCTAAACTCTTAAATTCCATTGCCATGAAACAAGTTAAAATTGATGCGCTATGTGATTTTGTGGCAAACGAGAAAATTGTTATTTGCTATTGTGGAATATCCTAGCTAATATACAGTATTTTAAGCCAAAATTAGACAAAACTATCACAAAGTAATGCGGCTGATATGCTCTCTCACTCAACTTTTTATCACATTTTTATGAAGAGGACGTAGACTTAGGCTGACAATAAATGAATTGTTTATAGGTGAGTGTCTCTGGAGGAACATGTCTTTAGCGACTAAAACAGCGGTACTGCTTTTCTTTGTTGGCACCAGCACAGGCAGTGACGGCAAACTTTGTTGAGTTGTCTCAGCTTTGAAATGCAAAACCAAACCTCTTGATAGAGTACATGTGTCAAAATAACATCTCTTTTCAATGGCAGAATGTAATGTGTCAAACGACACTGGTATTTTCTGATCATACCATCATTGCCACCTATTATTACATTAATTGAGAACATAACTTTTGAGCTACTGATGATAATGATAATTGATTTTAGCAGTGTGCTCATCAGTGTTGGGGAGTAAGTAATTCAAAGTATTAACACTACAAATTTAAAGGGATAGCTTACCCAAAGTTGGAAAAAAAAAATAAAAATGCACCCTTTAGTTATCTAACTTCCCCAACACTGGTGTCCATTCACTAGAATCCACCTTATGTTTTGTTGTTTTAAGGTTTCTCGAAAAGAACACATACATTGAGTGTAAACTGCCTGAAGGCATTCATTGAATTAATTTCCAGTAGAAGCATGTCTGCTTGAACTTGTTGTGAATCTTCATTTACAGAGGAGGGAATGAGTTAATGGCCTCTAAAGGACTTTATTCCATCATTAATGTAGTCAAGTCAAACATATTTTGCTTGCCATCATTGAGGCAAAAGTGCAGGATATTCTCCAGGGATTGAAGACATTATTCTGAACTGACCTTTAGCTTAACTGAACTTTATGTTGCAGGACAGTTTTACAGAGAAAAGACTTGTAAAGTTATTGAGCTGGTGCATGGTTCAGTACACAAAATAGTAAGTGTAAAATCCTCTGTGTATCTCCTTGCCGAGAGCAATAGCTCAACAAACTTGATTCCTCTCAAATCCCCCAACAAACTTGAACTTATTTGAATATCAATGGTAATCTTCAAGTTTTCTTCAAGGTCAGTGTTAACAACAACCGAAGATATGACTGTTCAAGTACAGGTGCATCTCAATAAATTAGAATGTCGTGGAAAAGTTCATTTATTTCAGTAATTCAACTCAAATTGTGAAACTCGTGTATTAAATAAATTCAGTGCACACAGACTGAAGTAGTTTAAGTCTTTGGTTCTTTTAATTGTGATGATTTTGGCTCACATTTAACAAAAACCCACCAATTCACTATCTCAAAAAATTAGAATATGGTGACATGCCAATCAGCTAATCAACTCAAAACACCTGCAAAGGTTTCCGGAGCCTTCAAAATGGTCTCTCAGTTTGGTTCACTAGGTTACACAATCATGGGGAAGACTGCTGATCTGACAGTTGTCCAGAAGACAATCATTGACACCCTTCACAAGGAGGGTAAGCCACAAACATTCATTGCCAAAGAAGCTGGCTGTTCACAGAGTGCTGTATCCAAGCATGTAAACAGAAAGTTGAGTGGAAGGAAAAAGTGTGGAAGAAAAAGATGCACAACCAACCGAGAGAACCGCAGCCTTATGAGGATTGTCAAGCAAAATCGATTCAATAATTTGGGTGAACTTCACAAGGAATGGACTGAGGCTGGTGTCAAGACATCAAGAGCCACCACACACAGACAGGTCAAGGAATTTGGCTACAGTTGTCGTATTCCTCTTGTTAAGCCACTCCTGAACCACAGACAACGTCAGAGGCGTCTTACTTGGGCTAAGGAGAAGAAGAACTGGACTGTTGCCCAGTGGTCCAAAGTCCTCTTTTCAGATGAGAGCAAGTTTTGTATTTCATTTGGAAACCAAGGTCCTAGAGTCTGGAGGAAGGGTGGAGAAGCTCATAGCCCAAGTTGCTTGAAGTCCAGTGTTAAGTTTCCACAGTCTGTGATGATTTGGGGTGCAATGTCATCTGCTGATGTTGGTCCATTGTGTTTTTTGAAAACCAAAGTCACTGCACCCGTTTACCAAGAAATTTTGGAGCACTTCATGCTTCCTTCTGCTGACCAGCTTTTTAAAGATGCTGATTTCATTTTCCAGCAGGATTTGGCACCTGCCCACACTGCCAAAAGCACCAAAAGTTGGTTAAATGACCATGGTGTTGGTGTGCTTGACTGGCCAGCAAACTCACCAGACCTGAACCCCATAGAGAATCTATGGGGTATTGTCAAGAGGAAAATGAGAAACAAGAGACCAAAAAAATGCAGATGAGCTGAAGGCCGCTGTCAAATAAACCTGGGCTTCCATACCACCTCAGCAGTGCCACAAACTGATCACCTCCATGCCACGCCGAATTGAGGCAGTAATTAAAGCAAAAGGAGCCCCTACCAAGTATTGAGTACATATACAGTAAATGAACATACTTTCCAGAAGGCCAACAATTCACTAAAAATGTTTTTTTTATTGGTCTTATGATGTATTCTAATTTGTTGAGATAGTGAATTGGTGGGTTTTTGTTAAATGTGAGCCAAAATCATCACAATTAAAAGAACCAAAGACTTAAACTACTTCAGTCTGTGTGCATTGAATTTATTTAATACACGAGTTTCACAATTTGAGTTGAATTACTGAAATAAATGAACTTTTCCACGACATTTTAATTTATTGAGATGCACCTGTATAAAACAATAATTATTTTTAGTTTAGGCATAAGTAGATTAACAAACTACTTTAATTTGTAGCAGATAGATATTTGAATATATTCTGAGACAATACACTGAGATACAGACATTGAAAATTATTTTTTGCTACACTCCCTAATCTCCTCTTTGGGTAAAGTGAACTAATCTATCTGAAATTTTATGAGATTTATTAAAAAACATCATTTCTAAAAAAAAAAAAAAAACAGCACATTATGCCATATCAAAACTTTATAATTACAAAATGGCATTATAAGTCCATTATGCTGTATATCCGGTAAAGGATTGGAATGTAATCAAATGGCAATAACACACATTGGAAGTCTCCATCTACAAGCTTAATGTATGTTCTCTCTGAGTACTAAGTAAATGTTTAACACTCTTTTCAAAGTAGGCTATTATTTCCTCTCCTGAAGGGAAGATGTCGACTCTCTATACAGCTATTCCCCTTAGGGTAACTAAATAAGGTATTTGTAACATCTTTAGTTTTGCTGAGTTGGAGAGTTTTTGGAGATCTGCACGGTCCTCATAAAGGCCTTTATAATGGCTTGCTCTGCACTCTCTTTAAATTGTGTTCAAAGTGCAAACGCAATCAATAAATCAACCTTTTGAAATGTGTCCGGTTTGCATTTCTTCAGCTCCAAATAGAAGTAGTACCCAACTAAAATGTTATAGGGCTATTCTCTAGTATTTATTTGCAAATCATTAAAAACTAAGAAAACTCATGTTTTACCCCAGTTACTTTGTCCTTAAATTTAGAAAAAGGCCCTGACTGGCCTAGTGTCAGCCTTGCTGTTATCAAGGAACATAGAAAGAGAGAGTGTTCAGGAAACCTGTTTGAATACATCATTATTTTTGCAGTTCTGTTTGGCAACGCTTGTGCTGCAGAAATTACACTCTTCACTTTTACATTTGTACACTTTTCCCTTGTGTTTGGAGTTTGGTAGTAGTCTAATGGTAACACATAACAGAAAAGTTGCAGGTTTGATGCCACGGAGGATAAATAACTTTTTTAGAGAAAGAACACAGTTTTCAAATATCCTGGTCAAGCATCAAATGTGTCTGCTATTCATAAGAATTTAGTTATGAGTGTCTTTTGAGAATCTTTACACTCAAGTCGAGTATTGCTTTGCTTTCTTCACAACTTTCAAGTGCTATCTATATTGTCTTTACTGTTGAATGCATGATCCAATAAAAAGCTCTGTGGCAATGACCAATGATTTCTTTACTTTGGCAGTATTTATCAGTCTTTATTCTTGATAAAAGTACTGTATATTATCGACAGAGGACTTTCACAATTGAAAGTTATTTTCTTGGCCTTAAAGAAGAATTTGCTTTTTCTGTTACAGTTCCTCCAAAGATTGTGAACTTGTCAAAGGATCTGGTGGTGAACGAAGGTTCCAACGTTACTTTTATGTGTCTGGCCAATGGCAAACCAGAACCTGCTATCGTTTGGAGAATGATATCACCTTTAGGTAAGAATTATACATAAGTCATGCCTATGAAAATACTATGTGGACACTTCCTTCTAATGAACAGGTTTGGGTATTCCAGTAATTCTAGTAAAGGCTAATTGTAATGCTACAGAATACAGTAGTATGAATTGTTTGCTTCCAACTTTGTGGTAAGAGTTTGTGGAGGGCCTTTTTCTACTTCAGTATGACAATGCCTCTGACAATGACAATGTGCACAAAGTCCAGAAAGAAATGATTTACTGAGTCTGGCATGAAAGAACTTGATTGGCCTGCACAAAGCCTAGACTGCAACCAGTCCCATTCCCCCAACATCATTTCATGACCTCACCAATGCTCTTGTATCTGAATGGGAGCAAATCCCCACAGCCATGTTCCAACATATAACAGAAAGCCTTCACAGAAGATTGGAAGCTGTTATAGCTGCAAAGGGAGGACAGATTCCCTGTTAATGCTCATGGTTTTAAAATGAAATGTTCAACAAATGCATATGGTATTGGTATTCTGGTGTCCACATACTTTTAGCCATATTTTCATATTACAAGAAAGTTACAAGAATGCATTTTTCCTTGATGATATTGCTAAATGCTGCAGCCCACTCACATATCAAGCACGGAGAAGATTTCTTCACAACTTCCCTCTCTGGGAGGTGTGTGTGTGTGTATGTTTGGCTGTGTTGAATGTATACAGACAACTCTGAATATGCTGAAAGAGGATGTTAATGTGTTTGTTTGTGTATGCACAATACAAGCTGAATGGTCTGTTTTGCTTATCTTCAGGCCACATGAACAAATCTCTCCATTTGGGCCTGTCTGCAGCTCTGTTGTCCCCTGCGCCATTTCACTTAATCAGGGAAAAACTGCGTTTTAATGTGCTGTGATTCATGGGGTGCAATTGGACCGCTGTACCTGCTCATGCACCCCTCACACCCCCTTTTTTCTCCTTTTGTGTTGTTACAAGCATCAGGTAATTGAAATGTTAATGTGACAGAAGTGACTGCTCTGTTTTGTTTTTTTTAGAATCTAAGTGAAAGAGTTTGAGATAGGAATCCATTATGATACAGTACAGGTGTCTGGCCAGGGCTTCTACAGCTTTTAGGATTAAAACATCAGCTGTCAGTGCTGATTCAGTCAGGTCAGTGTCTTGTTGGACTACAGGATCGACCTGTTTATGCCCCACATCATTTGGCAAATGGGTACTATGTTTATATGGTGCCATTGTCAACAGAGTTCCATCTCAAAGGGATAGTTCACCCATTATTTACTCACTCTTATGTTGGTCCAAACCCGTAAGACTTTCTTTCTTCTGTGGAACACAAAAGGATTTATTTTAAATAGTACTGGTACTAGTACTGGTTGCTCTTTTCCATTCCATTATACCAGATGGTAACTAGAGATTTCAAGCTTCAAAAGGATGCATAAGCACCATATAAGTATATTAAAAGTCATCCAGATGACTTGTGTGTTATATTTAGAGGTTTCTGAAGGGGTACAACCAGTGTTGGGTGTAAGGAATTACAAAGTAATGCATAACTGTAATTCAATTACTTTTTCCTTGGAAAAATTGAAGTAATGGATTATGCTTCATTTTTTAGTGATTTAATTACAGTTACTTATGATGTACAGTTGAAGTCAGACGTGTACACACACCTTAGCCAAATATATTTAAACTCAGTTTATCACAATTCCTGACATTTAATCGTAGACATTCCCTGTCTTAGGTCAGTTAGGATCACTACTTTATTTTAAGAATGTGAAATGTCAGAATAATAGTAGAGAGAATGATTTATTTCAGCTTTAATTTTTTTCATCACATACCCAGTGGGTCAGAAGTTTACATACACTTGTATAGTATTTGGTAGCGTTGCCTTTAAATTGTTTAACTTGGGTCAAACATTTTGGGTAGCCTTCCACAAGCTTCTCACAATAAGTTGCTGGAAATTTTGGCCCATTCCTCCAGACAGAACTGGTGTAACGGAGTCAGGTTTGTAGGCCTCCTTGCTCGTACATGCTTTTTCAGTTCTGCCCACAAATGTTCTAATGGATTGAGGTCAGGGCTTTGTGATGGCCACTCCAGCACCTTGACTTTGCTGTCCTTAAGCCATTTTGCCATAACTTTGGAGGTATGCTTGGGGTCATTGTCCATTTGGAAGACCCATTTGCGACCAAGCTTTAACTTTCTGGCTGATGTCTTGAGATGTTGCTTCAATATATCCACGTAATTTTCCTTCCTCATGATGCCATTTATTTTGTGAAGTGCACCAGTCCCTCCTGCAGCAAAGCACCCCCACAACATGATGCTGCCACCCCCATGCTTCACGTATGGGATGGTGTTCTATGGCTTGCAAGCCTCATCCTTTTTCTTCCAAACATAATGATGGTCATTATGGCCAAACAGTTCAATTTTTGTTTCATTAGACCAGAGGATATTTCTCCAAAAAGTAAGATCTTTGTCACCATGTGCACTTGTAAACTGTAGTATGGCATTTTTATGGTGGTTTTGGAGCAGTGGCTTCTTCCTTGCTGAGCAGCCTTTGAGGTTATGTCGATATAGGACTCGTTTTACTGTGGATATAGATACTTGTGTACCTGTTTCCTCCAGCATCTTCACAAGGTCCTTTTCTGTTGTTCTAGGATTGATTTGCACTTTTCGCACCAAACTACATTCATCTCTAGGAGACAGAATGCGTCTCCTTCCTGAGTGGTATGATGGCTGTGTGGTCCCATGGTGTTTATACTTGCGTACTATTGTTTGTACAGATGATTGTGGTACCTTCAGGCATTTGGAAATTGCTCCCAAGGATGAACCAGAATTGTGGAGTTCCACATTTTTTTTTTCTGAGGTCTTGGCTAGTTTAGTTTGATTTTCCCATGATGTCAAGCAAAATGGCACTGAGTTTGAAGGTAGGCCTTAAAATACATCCACAGGTACACCTTCAATTCAGTACACCTCCTATCAGAAGCCAATTGGCTAATTGTCTAAAGGCTTGACATAAATTTGTGGAATTTTGGAACAAAGTAGATGTCCTAAATGACTTGCCAAAACTATAATTTGCTAATATTAAATCTGTAGAGTGGTTAAAAAATTAGTTTTAATGACTTCAACTAAATGTATGTAAACTTCTAATTTCAACTGTACTGTTACATACTGTATAGACTTTCAACAATTCTATCTAAAACAATATTGAATGAAAAATCTAAATTTAACATCTAATGATAGCATTTGTTTTCTAATTCAACGCCGCCCTTTTAAATGCATTGGCAATATGCCTGCGCGCTTGAGCTCGCACCACTATGTTGAGAAATCGCTCAAGTGAAAAGAGGTCAGAAGATGTGAGTGGCTGTTTTACTAAAATGAAATATCCCCATTACTACAAGTTTATGACAAATGCAGATAAGAAGACAAATGCAGATCTGAAGCACTTGACATGGCAACATAAATATAAAATTTTGAGAGATTGCAGGGGCTGTGCACTGTGTTTCAAATGTTTTCTGATGTAATCAAGTGCTAGACGGACGTCTTTTTTTTCTCCCCAATTTGGAATGCCCAATTCCCACTGCATTCTAAGTCCTCGTGGTGGCGTAGTGTCTCACCTCAATCCGGGTCAGGAGGACGAATCTCAGTTGCCTCCGTATCTGAGACCGTCAATCCGCGCATCTTATCACATGGCTCAAGATGGCGCCGAGTATGGCTGCTGCGTTGCGAGCTCCGACACAACATAGCAATGTTTTGTTTGTTTTGTTTACAATTCTTATGTTTTTTGTCTTGGATGTTGTCTGCCTTATTGTCTACGACAGACAAACACTTTTGGACATTGGTTCAGCGATCTCACACCGAAAACCGGACTTCACATTCCTCAATGCCGACCCGCTGTTTACAAACACGCAAGCGGAGCCCTTTGTCTGGGCAGCACGGCCGCGGAAACGCAGGAGGAAAAGGGGAAACAGAGCCGGCGTTCTCATCAGAGTAAGACGCCGCGCAAATCGACCCCCGCTACCCACTATTCTACTGGCAAATGTTCAGTCTCTGGACAACAAGCTCTGCGAGCTGAAAGCGCGGATCTCTTTCCAACGAGAGACGAGGGACTGCTGCATTATCTGCCTTATGGAAACTTGGATGTCTGCGGAGATTCCAGACTCAGCCATTGAACCCGCGGGGTTCTCCATGCACCGAGCGGACAGAGCGAAAGACCTCTCAGGTAAAACTAGAGGAGGTGGTGTATGTTTTATGATCAACAAATCCTGGTGTGATCAGAGGAACGTACATTCCATCAAGTCTTTCTGTTCTCCTGATCTGGAATTTCTTATGCTTCTGTGTCGACCATTCTGGCTACCGAGGGAATTCACAGCGGTCATTATCACTGCTGTGTACATTCCCCCACAAGCCGACACAGACCGGGCACTCAAGGAACTGTATGGGATTATAAGTGAGCAGGAAACCGCGCACCCTGAGGCCGCATTCATTGTGACCGGGGACTTTAATAAAGCCAGTTTAAAATCAGTCGCACCAAAATATCACCGGCACATTAGTTTCAACACACGAGGGGACCGGGTTTTGGATCATTGCTACTCTCCGTTCCGGGATGGCTACAAATCCCTCCCCCGCCCACCATTTGGCAAATCGGACCACTCTTCCATTCTGCTTCTGCCCGCTTACAGGCAGAAATTGAAACAGGAAGCACCCACCCTCAGAACGATCCAGTGCTGGTCGGACCAATCAGACTCTACGCTACAAGACTGTTTTGATCACACGGACTGGGAGATGTTCCGGCTTTACGCTGATAGCGTAATGTGTTTCATCAGAACGTGCGTAGAGGAAGTGATTCCGACCAGAACTGTACCAATCTATCTGAATCAGAAGCCATGGATCAATAGCGATGTTCGCGCGGCATTTAATGTGCGGACCTCCGCTTTTAATTCCGGGAACGCGGAGGAGCATAAACAAGCCAGTTATGCCCTCCGAAAAACTATCAAAACAGCAAAACGCCAGTACAGGAGCAAGATTGAAGGACAGTTTAACACCACCAACTCTAGAAATATGTGGCAGGGAATTAACATCATCACGGACTTTAAAGGGAATAAAAACTCCGCCATGAACACCGCTGCCTCTCTACCGGATGAGCTAAATACTTTTTATGCTCGTTTCGAGGGAAATAACACCGCCCTCATGGAGAGAGCTCTCACGGCCGAAGCTACAGAGGTTAGTTCACTCTCCGTCTCTGTAGCGGATGTAACCCGATCCTTCCGACGGGTGAATATCCGCAAAGCCGCGGGTCTAGACGGCATTCCGGGCCGCGTCATCAGAGCGTGCGTGAACCAGCTGGCTGGTGTTTTTACGGACATTTTCAACCTTTCCCTCTCTTTGTCTGTAGTCCCCACATGCTTTAAAACATCCACCATTGTGCCTGTTCCAAAACAATCAAAAATAACTTGTTTAAATGACTGGCGTCCTGTTGCTCTGACCCCCATCATCAGCAAATGCTTTGAGAGACTAATCAGAGATTACATCTGCTCTGTCTTGCCACTCAATCTTGACCCGCTGCAGTTTGCTTACCGCAACAACCGCTCCACTGATGATGCCATTGCATCTACAATACACACTGCTCTCTCCCACCTGGAAAAAAAGAACACTTATGTGAGAATGTTGTTTGTAGACTACAGCTCAGCATTCAACACCATAGTGCCCTCCAAGCTAGATGAGAAACTCCGGGCTCTGGGCTTAAACAGCTCGCTGTGCAGCTGGATCCTGGACTTCCTGTCAAGCAGACGCCAGGTGGTTAGAATAGGCAGCAACATCTCCTCATCACTAACCCTCAACACTGGAGCCCCGCAGGGCTGTGTTCTCAGCCCACTACTGTATTCCTTGTACACACATTACTGTGTGGCAACACATTGCTCCAATGCCATCATTAAGTTTGCTGATGACACGACGGTGGTAGGTCTGATCACTGACAATGATGAAACAGCCTACAGAGAGGAGGTGCACACTCTGACACACTGGTGTCAGGAGCACAACCTCTCCCTCAACGTCAGTAAGACAAAGGAGCTTGTGGTGGACTTCAGAAGAAAAGACAGAGAACACAGTCCCATCACCATCAATGGAGCACCAGTGGAGAGAGTCAGCAGCTTCAAGTTCCTGGGTGTCCACATCACTGAGGAACTCACATGGTCCGTCCACACTGAAGTCGTTGTGAAGAAGGCTCATCAGCGCCTCTTCTTCCTGAGACGGCTGAGGAAGTTTGGAATGAACCGCCACATCCTCACACGGTTCTACACCTGCACTGTGGAGAGCATCCTGACTGGCTGTATCTCCGCCTGGTACGGCAATAGCACCGCCCACAACCGCAAAGCACTGCAAAGGGTGGTGCGAACTGCCAAACACATCATCGGAGGTGAGCTTCCCTCCCTCCAGGAAATATATACAAGGCGGTGTGTGAAAAAAGCTCGGAGGATCATCAGAGACTCCAGCCACCCGAGCCATGGGCTGTTCTCACTGCAACCATCAGGTAGGCGGTATCGCAGCATCAGGACCCGCACCAGCCGACTCCATGATAGCTTCTTCCCCCAAGCAATCAGACTTTTGAACTTTTGATCTCCCACGATCAAAATACATCAGCACTGCACTTTATTACTCTTTTATCTCACACCGGACTGTCATAAATTATATTACTATTATTATATTATGTCTCTCTTAACAACTGACTATCAACTGACAGCCTGAATGTCAATACAGTACAATACTGTACATTCTATATATATATATATATATATACTTTTTTTTTATATATATTTAAATTTTTAATTTTTATTGAATAATGTGTATCTATATAGTAAAAAACAAAAAAACAAAAAACAAAAACAAAAACAGCATATTGTATGCTGTACAGTGTATGTTATTATTTGTATATTGTTGAGTGTAATTATGTGTATAACAGATGCTTAAATTGTGTTGTGTTAATTTGATGTTTTAAGTTGAGTGTAATTATGTGTATAACAGATGTTTAAATTGTGTTGTGTTAATTTGATGTTTTAAGTTGAGTGTAATTATGTGTATAACAGATGTTTAAATTGTGTTGTGTTAATTTGATGTTATTGTAAATTGGTATATGTCTCATCACTGTCACGACTGCTATGTTGATCGGAACTGCACCCAAGAATTTCACACACCATTGCACTTGTGTATATGGCTGTGTGACAATAAAGTGATTTGATTTGATTTGATTTGATTTTGGGCTTGTTGAGCAAGTTACCGTGGAGGCCTAGCGTGTGTGGAGGCTCACGCTATTCTCCACGGCATCCATGCACAACTCACCATGCGCCCCACCGAAAGCGAGAACCACATTATAGTGACCACGAGGAGGTTAACCCAACGTGACTCTACGTGGCAACTGGTTGCTTAGGAAGCCTGACTGGAGTCACTCAGCACGCCATGGATTCGAACTTGGAACTCCAGGTGTGGTAGTCAGCATCTTTACTTGCTGAGCTACCCAGGCCCCCCTAGACGGACATCTTTGACTGCTGCAGCGCGTCTTGCTTTTTCTTTAGAGTATCGTGTAGGACAGACAAATTTTAGACACCGTGTCAAGTTAAAAAGAGCTTTATTATCCAAAAATGCACCTCGGGACACCTGCGTTCTGATTCATTTATTGCTCTGCGTCTAGCTTGTTTTAGCACAGGCGTCACTAGGATTCAATGTTCTGAAGTTCAGGGGTCAAAGAGGACTTCATATGATTTTTGCACCTTTACACATGATTCCAAATTGAAAAGTTTCAGCCCAAATAAAGTTTCAGCGCATGATAAATGGTAAGCCAATATTTTTTCCTTCTGCTCTGGTTTGCTGAGGAGCCACTCTGCCTTGTTAAAACTGTTTACTGTTACTATACTGTTATGAATGTTGCTTACTTTGCTTACATGGCATACAGCCTTTTGCAACAAATGTACTTGCTTGGAGAAGAAATGATAAAGAAAGTGATCGATTCTGAGTTACAGATTTTATTAACCATTTAGGAACAGTTTAAGAACAATTCAAGAATAATTTATTTGATGTAATAGGATTTATTTGAAAGAAATAAAATAATAATTTGATGTCTATACTTTTATTGTCCATCTGGTCAAAGTTGATATGGGTTTTATGAAAGCGGCAGCTCGGGAGAGAGAGAGAGCCACACGCAGCTGCAGTGTGTGCGTTTGTGTTCTGTGTCTTTTTGTTTAAGTTTTCATTAAACTATTATTCTGACGGTTCAGCCGGCTTCCGCCGCCTCCTTTCCCATCTTAGCCTTGTTACATACAGTAATCTAATTACAATGTAGAAGATGTAATTAGTCATTAGTAATTAATTACTTTTTTGGAGTAACTTACCCAACACTGGATACAACCACTGATTTATAATATAGAACTGGATTGCTGATGACATAACAGTGAAGCCACTGCGCCTCCATATTGCTATGCCCAAACATTCCAGTATGCCCATTGATTTAATAAAAAGTCATCTTGTTTCATTGAGTAAACATTAGTCATTAAATCACAGATTTTATATCTGAAGTCTGCATGTACATCCCTACAATGCAAACATACTACAAATGTAATTATTTCTTTATTTAAAGCCGAGAATTCTTCCTGTTTCTTGAAAGCCATAGTGAGTTGTGTATCTATATCAAACAGTATACTTCAAACAAACTTCATCGGCGAACAGATCAGCTGAATGTAAATAAGTTCACTGAAACTGAGGTAAGATACAAACAGACGTTTTCAGACTTATTTATTGTGAACATCAAAGTGTTTGTTCAGAGTTACTTGTTTTATGTTTTCACCAAAAAGTGCCTTTTTCTCGTGGTCAATTGAATAAGAGCGCACATTCTCTCCACGCAAAGCAAAGCTGGTTAAAATTAAACTGATACGCTAGGTTTAAATGGCAAACAAACACATATTTATGACATGTATCCATGTATGACTACAGAGTGCACATCACTATAAAAACAGGCAAATCCCGGGCATTTAAGGCGATTTAGAAATCCCGGTCTGTCACTCCAGGGGAAAGGACGTGTTGTCACCCTGAAAGAAGCAGATATTACAAATTACGATCTTGTGAATTGTTTGCTATTTCCTTTGGTGGTCTTTGTGCTGTACTGATAAGCTGCACACGAATGCACTGACATCGCAATCTGCATATATCTTCACCCTCGTAACAACTATTATCCATAATGAGCAAATTAAACATTAAACACGATTGTCACTAGAGGGTGAAATGCGACTGTCATATCCGGAGATCAGAGACTGTGAAACGAGGGCGTTTTCGCATGTCAGTCACTGATGCTCTATAACAGTTTGGGCATACCAATATGGCTGCTTGAACGCTTCTGGTTGCTTCACCTCCTGCTGGCAGTTTACCATTGCATCAGCGATCCAGTTCTATATATATATATATATATATATATCCCCTGTCTGTTTCTAAAAATTGTAATGCTACCAAAACAGCATTGGTAGAAGACTTCAGAAGACTTGGTTTTATAATGTTCTCTGTCCTTTTTGGAGCTTGACAGCCCCTGGTCAAAATGAACTGATGTTAAATGTCAAAAGCTGGATAGTGTCTTTTTTCATTTGCATTCCACATAAAAATAACAAATTCCAATGGGTTTGGAACAACATGAGGGTTTATTAAAAATGCCAGAATTTTCATTTTTGACTGAACTATTCCTTTAACAATGCTTTGTCCTAAACAAATGTACAAGTGGCTCAGATTAGTCTTCGAGATGGTGGCAGATGTTGGCACCAGTAGCATTACACCATTAACAAACGGCATATTTGTGTGTCGGTTGATAAATTTAACACTTTGTTGGCTGTCAGATCTGACTTGCTTTTGTTAAAGCTTGCCATGATCTTCAAAGAGCTGGCAACCAGGAAACTTGATGGGGCTGGAAGCAATCCAAACAATGTGTGAAACTTAATTAAGACTCAGACCCCCCTGCGATAAGCTCTTAATATCTTGATGACACCAGGATTTTTTGTCTTGTTTGGGTTTTGTTTGTCTTTTCAAATTTTAAATTAGACAGACGGAGAGCCTGTTGATGGAAGGCACACCTGCTCCCCTGTGCTTTGACAGTACTGCTGTCATTTAGATTTACTACAGCGTTTCCTCGGTGTCTCAATAAATGGCTGAAATAAGTCTGCCAGTCGTACTTAGTTCTGTAAGTACTGTATACATCTCTGGCCTTTAAATGGTACTTCTTTCAAAGCTGCGCATCTCTTTCTCCGGACTGTCCAAACAAACTGAGAGATTTTGTGATACCATACTGTATCTCCAGTCTCACATTGCATGCTTGTTCCACTGTTGTAGATTAAGATCATCCCAAGTGCTTTTGCTTATCTAGATCTTAATCTAGAGAGAGCAGTCAGGCCCCGCTCTCATCCATTCTCATTAAGGAAAGATGTAGTAACAAAGTTATTTGTGCTTTAATGATTTAACTTTTAGAGTTCACCTTCATGTAGAATGATTTGGTATATTGTGAGCGTACAGGACAGTACAGAAAAGATTAATAAATCAAGTCAATGTGAAATGACATTTGCAACCTATTCTATGTCCTTAATGTGACAAATTTCTGTCCGAAACTGTAGATTCAACATGAAAATCATATATGGCACAACTATGACACAAATTGATTGGAAAGTGGGCGTTCCATGGTAGAGTTTGCAGTTAATTGTGGAACACTAATCCCTTCCTAAAACACTGCTTGCACCTGTTAAGTGGACTTGGGGATGTCATCCATAAAGGAAAGTAATTTCAGAGGTAGAGCAAGTTATTACTTTTGATAAAAGTCAAATTTTGTGCCCTGATGCGTCGTGTACCCTGGTGAATATGAAAATATCAAGGCTCTTTGAAATATTAATTAATTATCTGGAAGCCTGAAGTCTACTGAAATCATGAATGTTGCAGCTCTTTTGTTTTGCTAGACATCAGTATGTGCTTTAGCCAGAAACCTCTGTGTTGCACTTTCTAGCGTTAGTGATTTATGTTGCTGCTCACGAGATCCAAATGATTCTTGAATGTGCTTGGGGGAAACTCTTGTAAATGCATTTTCACATATGCATTGCTCCTGTATTTGCACAGCAGATTACTAGCTATCCCTCAGGGCACAGGTGAATTTTTTTTTTTTTTTTTTTTTTTTCATCTTATATTAATGTCTAACTTTTAAATTGTTGAAACTAAGGCTGCAACTAACAGTTATTTTGATAATCGACTAATCTAACGATTATTAGAATGATTATTCAACTATTCAGGTGATTATTCCAATGATTAATCATTAACTCTTAACCGACGATTCTGCTTGTGCCCCGAGTTAAAAGGTTGTATTTAATGTGCTTTCTAACAATAAAGAGGGAAAAATCATCTTTTAAAAATACATCTTAATGACATTCACTGAATTACAAGGAAAACATACTTGGATTTCTATTGTTTAATAAAAAAATAAATAAAAAAAATCACTGCAAAAAATCCTATTGTTATCAAGTGTTTTTGTCTTGTTTTTAATTTAAAATGATCTAAACACATTTAAAACAAGATAAATTTACTTGAGAATCAACATATAATATATTTAGACTTGCTTTCAGAGAATGTATCAGAGAATTTATCTTGAATATAAGTGTATTTTGAATATGTGTATTTTTTCATTTGTTCAAACTTTTGCCAGTGCATTAAAGACAAAATATACTTATATTCAAGATACATTATCTGAAAGCAAGTCTAAATATATTATATGTTGCTTCTCAGGTAAATGTTTCTTGTTTTAAGGATTTTTAGATGTTTTAAAATATTTAAAGATTGAATATTATATTCAACATTCTCCAATATTTTGTTTTCTTCTGCAGTATAGCTCCTAAAGTAAATGTACGTAAGGATTTTTATATATTTATAATGGAAAACAAACCAAAAAAAAAAAAAAAACAATTCATCTTTAACTCACAAAAAACAAACTCTCTCTGCTTAATAGAGCTCAAATATCCGATTTTCTTCATGATAAGATACACACCGTGACACATATATTATGATTCACTACGTTGCGAGCCATCATGAGGCAGTGTATCAGCTGGGAGAAATGTGAAACTCTCTCATGCTTATTCAAAGTCAGGTATGGCTTTATTTCATGACGACACTGCTTCTGTATTTAATTATTTTGTATTTTTGTATTATAATTCCCTCATACTTTGCAATCTACATCACCTTAATCTGTTTGGAAAGTTTGGAGTGCATCTGGACTGTGAGCTGTGTTTTCTTCCTCTTCTTAATCAAGCGTGAGCTGAAGTGCTGCTCTCCCTCATCAGCATTAGCATTTCAAATGATCTCATGTTGTGTTAAATAAGATCAAATGACTATTCGACAGTGAACATTTTGGTTGACAATTTTTTATTGTCGACATTGTCGATAACATCGAGTAATCGTTTCAGCCCTAGTTGAAACCAGTATTAAATAGTATTAATGAATTTATTTCTTTTTCCCCAAAGATTTAAAAAATGTTCTTGCACTATAGCTCAAATGGAGAGCATGATGCTAGAAATGTCAATATCATGGATTTGAATCCCATGGAATGCTCATACTGTTGTAGTTTGATTTCTTTGTATGTTGCTTTAAATGTGTATGTCACATGCATACATGTAAATTAAATTAATTATATTGGAGCTATTAAACATTTTTCACCATTATTACCCTGAATAAAAAGAAAAGATAAAGTTCATAAAATACACGTTTACCTTTTGTGACAACTTTCCCCAATAGTGGGACATGTTGTCACACTGTATGGAGTAAGCTGTCACAGTGGAACTTGCCATCAACCCCCCCCCCCCTCCCCCTAACACACACACACATACACATGTTGTTGCAGCTATCCTTGTGAGGACTGTCCATAGACATAATGCATTTTATACTGTACGAACTATAGATTATATCCCCTAACCCTAACCCTACCCCTAACCCTCACAAAAACCTTTCTGCATTTTTACATTTTCAAAAAAAAAAAATACGTTTAGAATGTTTTTTAAGCGATTTGAATTATGGGGACACAAGAAATGTCCTCATAAACCACATTTATAGCATAATACCCTTGTAATTACCAGTTAGTAACCTAAAAAAAAGTCCTCGTAAACCACCCAAACCCTTCCACACACACGCACATACCAACCATTGAGCCCTGAACATTTAAAAAACTACCATCAACACCATAGATTCATAGCCAAATATAACATTTAGTTGATGTCTTAATATTTACAACAATATTATTATTGCTATAAAATAGCATGTTTTTCGGGATAGCAAGCCAGTTGCTAATATGTAGCGGGCGCTAGCTACACATTTATAACTGCAATTTCTCTCTCACTGCATGGCAACGTATGATTGCGTTGTGTTCGAACTTGAACTTAATATTGAAATCATCATTGTGCCATATTGCTATTATTAATTACAGGACTTAGTGTTAGCTTATTTCAACTGTATTTGAGTTGTTACTACGAGACGCAAACATTACTGTGTAGCTAGCGGATTTTTAGCGAACTACTCTTCGGGCACTTGAAAGCATCTGCAAATGGCAACAACAGTTCAATTTCTTTGTCATCTTAGTTGTCTTAGATAGGTGTCGCTTAAAGTGTTGACTTTCAGTTTTCAAAAACAGTTTGGAAAAACGAGCAGAACTGCCAACTTACCTTTTATCTCACTGAATTGCACAGGATGATTGTCTCGCAATGAGAACCATCTTCCACCAACATTCCCTATGCATTTTTATGGAACCCAAAATACTTCTACACCTCTGACTTAACCCTATTAGAAGTCAGATAAAGGGTCGGTTGTGTTCCTCCTTCAACCATGCTCCTAGTCCATGCTGGTTTGTTTACATCAGAGTGTGCATGTGTCATTTGTGCTGCATACACGCAGTGTTGTGAATCTTGATTCGTTGATGGGATAAAAACTACTGTGCGATCAGAAAAATCAAAACAATTTGGCTAAATGGTTATCTAGAATTATTTATGAAGATTTATTTATGAAGTGCCTACGATAACAATATTGTGTATGTTAATTACCATGATATTCCGGATAACTAAATACCATCACATGCTTATATAATAGTAGCCTGTCTTAATATACTGTATATTCAGTTTTTCACCATTTGCAGAATATATGGAAAACAACCAATATTCTGCCATCCATGTTCAAAGAAACGTTTCATTTATACTTAAAAATAAAGTATAAATCCAAGATAGTAATCTTATTATCCCCTGAGACTGTCTAATATACACATTACATACTTGAATGAAATTATTTGCTGGGCTGTGTGCGGTGTCTCTTTCATGTGATCAGCGCAAATGCCTTTGGTGGGGAGGTTTGTTTACTTATTTTTCAATCCTCAAAAAAGGATATTCACCCAATCCCCTATTTCCCTCTCTGTGTAAAATGCAGCCTGGTGATCAGCGCAAGCGACATTTGTGTTGCATTGAGGCTAGGAGAGGAGCAAACATGTGTGTTGTTGTTTTACTGAGCTGTTTTATCGTTGGGTTAAGAACAGGGTCAATAATGTTACAAATTTATCATTGCTACTGTTTAATCGACTTAAATAAACATTGTGTTTAATGAGCAACTGTGTCCCAGGAGCTAACACTCCTAATGCATCAGTGAGAATTAGCGTTTTGGCTTGCTGAAGAGAGGAGCACATTTCTTCAGGTTTTTTATTGAGATGTGATTGTATTAATCCTGTTTATAACCATCTTTGTAATGAGGCTGCTAGACTGCAGTGTGTTGGAGTTTAGCAGCTCATTTCAGAAACCAAATGATCTGCTTAGCAGCAGCGCTAATTCCTAATACAGTTCTACTCTGCCGATCTCCCTCTCTCCTGTCCTCTTTCTCTCGCCCTCCCCTCATCGGTCCTGTGCTAACTCCAATTATTTTCTAGGGTGTTTTTGGATGACAAAAATATAGAGTGCAATGAATACATTTGGAATGGCATAGATAGATAAAATCCTTTGCAAACTTGGCATTAATTTATGCTTAATTTTAGCAAACAAAACCCTTTCCCCCTGAAATGTTTGCCAGAAGTTTGCAGCACATTACTAGTAGCCTTAAAGCAAACTCTTGGTGAAAATTGACATTTTGCCACAACTGACAAACATCAAAATGTGAAATATGACAACATGAACTTGCAGCAAATTTGCAGCAACATTTCCCAGAGTGGCATGCCGTTCAGGGGCATGTCCAGATTGGTGGCATGGGGTGGCCCTGGCCTCTCCTAAAATTTGATTTGCCACCCAAGATGCCACCTGAAATTCTGAACTATGACTGGTCATTTCCCAAGTTGAAGGCAGGCCTTCAATACAACAAGGTAGAACCACGTGTCAAGAAATTACAGTTAATTGAGACAGATGTCATTCCCGATTTTACGAGCCGTGTCCCTCTAAACAGTCTTAGCTTAAAGTTTTATGAAACTGATCATTGCTGTGCTTCGTGCTTTTTCTGTCATGAGAAACTTGTGAAGAATAATGAGAGAATAGTTCATTCCAGCATTCTCAGTGGTGCTTTTTTCTCTTTGCTAAGCTTTCCCCCTCACTGCCCCACCACTCACCACCTCTGCTGCTGTCTGTCAGCCCATAAGAAAAGTTTACTCACCTGCTAGAAGGTGAAAAGGTGAGGAAGGGATGATAATATCATCGAACAGCACAGGCCAAGGTAAACAAATAGCAAAAAAAATGCATCCCCTTCCTAATATTAATTCTCTGACACCATCTGTAAAGTCACAGCCATGTACCAACAAGCCATGTGATAACATACACGTTCATACAAGGATGTGGGGCAATGTAATAATTACTAGAGCCTCTCATTGATTTTAATCCCATCCGAAACGGTCATATCAGTACTTATTAGGAATTGAGCGTTCCCGTGCCACTAAAGATTTCAGAACCGTATCTTCTATCAAATGCCCTAAAAATAAAAATAAAAAATAAATATAAAACAAACAGGTAAAGGTAGTCCAATGCGAATTGACATGCAGGTAAGCCAGTGAATCTGCGCTGTCTGGGGAGCACTTTAACTGTTGTTGTTTGGTTTCTGAAGTTCTCCAAGTGTCTGAAGTGGATGTTTTTCTCAACCATTTTATTGTGTAAAGCATTTATTTAAAGAGAAATAAATGGTTATGTTTTCTTTTGGTTAGGAAAAGTGCAGCCCCACATTTTGGGACATATTTTCCAGGGGGCATATTACAGAAAGATCCAAAATTTAGAATCCTATCTTATCTGCTTGGTTACTATGGCAATTTCAGTTAG
The DNA here is from genome assembly GCF_019703515.2 of Myxocyprinus asiaticus. Taxonomy (NCBI): domain Eukaryota; kingdom Metazoa; phylum Chordata; class Actinopteri; order Cypriniformes; family Catostomidae; genus Myxocyprinus; species Myxocyprinus asiaticus. The sequence continues at coordinate 12,887,443 of NC_059385.1, read as the reverse complement.
GATCTCAGAGTGGCTTGCTGTTCAGGGGCATGTCCAGATGGGTGGCATGGGGTGGCCCTGGCCTGCCCTAAAATTTGATTGGCCACCCCAGATGCCACCTGAAATGTACTGTTTGCATAATTGCAAACTACCCCATGCTAACGCATGCCGCTGTGCATTCATCTTTTCATTTTTATTCTTTACAGCTGTGTATTGTCTCTCAAATAGAATACGGCACAGTGCTTCATCTTGTCCATGTTAAAGAGTTGAATTTACTGAAACGCACGATGTTCAGTCACATGACAGAATGTTTTGTTACCAAGCAAATTCTTTTGCACTCACACACGCTCATGAAAGCATATTTCAGCATTAGTAACTGATGTGGCTTTCACTTCTCATTTTTAAGTCAAACAAAGGACTAAGGGACAGAAGGATATTTGATGGCTAGAATCAAAGCAAGCCTGTCAAAATGAATTATCTTTGCTGACAAGAATCTCTGAACAAGAACTGAATAAAGACAATAAATATCTGCAGGGCATATGTGTTACTCACACGATCTATGTTTATTTTTCTTCAAGTAGATGATGCATGAAAGGATGCTTTGTGCGAGGTAAAATCTGTGCTTTTATGTCAGTTTATAGATTTGTTGTTTTTAATTAACAGGTTACATCAATGAATTCTTCACTGACTGAACTGTGATCTGATGTGTTCATGAAACCCAATCCAGAGTGCTGTACTTGCCTGAAAAAATTATCCCAGATATCAATGTTGTCATCCTGCATTTATGCCCATAAAAAATCAAGCAGACTTTTTTCTTATGCATTTTGTGTTGCGTTAGATTTGAAAAGTTGGAATTTCCAACTTCCTTATTGAAAAATGGAACACCACTTGCAGTCAGACTTCCAACCTGGAAACCTGAGTGGAAATCTACAACTCTGGTTTCAGGGTGCGAGTGTATGACATCAAGCATACATGGCAGCACCCAGCGTTAATCAGTTAACTTTCTTAGGTTAATAAAAATGAACACTTTATAGTATGATTAACATTTCAATCAGTTTAGTTTTTATTTTTAGTATTCTAGGGCTGAAACAAATGTGTTGACTAATATCATTTAATTGTGTTTAAAAGTGCATAATTTTTTTTTTTTTTTTTTTTTTTTAGTTAAAGAAAATATTTTTAATTAGGTATCATTTTAGTTTTTATAATGATAATTACATTGATCTGAAGTACTGACTTCTGAGGCAATCAAGTCTAGCATTTGGTTCATATACAGAACTGTACTGAGCTCCCCACTTCACTAGGAAATCAAATGGTTTGGTAATGGCGTTCCTGCCCTAGTGCTCTGGAGGGATCAGATGGAAAACCTGTTCCTCATAAGATGACACATTCAGCTGTGCCAGGATTGATCCATTGCCCAGCTCTGCCTCCATTCTCTCTGTGGTTGTGTGTGTGAGTGTAAAACAGCCCTGCAGTTATGGTGCCCTGCTCTCAGCTTTGCTGCAGTACTTTACAGTCTTACTGAGCTGAGCAACACATTTACATTTACATTTTTGCATTTGGCAGCCGCTTTTGTCCAAAGCGACTTACAGTGCACTTATTACAGGGACAATCCCCCTGGAGCAACCTGGAGTTAAGTGCCTTGTTCAAGGACACAATGGTTATGGGGAATTGAACTAGCAACCTTTTGATTGCCAGTTATGTGCTTTAGCCCACTACACCACCAATCCTCGATTTACCTACAGGTCTGCAATATACAGGCAGCACAGACTAATAGCTCTAGAGCTTTTGTTCATAACGATGTAAATTATTTCTAGATTAGTTCCAGAGAGTAGGGCTATGCCATTACAATCATATATCAATATACTCTGATTATTTGTGTCATGGTATTGCACTGATGCTTTTATTTATGTGTGCCTTCCTATCATTTCCTATAGTTTAATTAATGAATTTACATTACATTAGAATAAAAATTCTGGGTTTAAAGTTAAGCTCAGTCGACAGCATAATGTTGATAACCACAAAAAATAATTTAATTTAAAATGTGGGTTACAGCAAGGCACTTACAAAAGAAATGAATGGAGCCTATTCGTAAACATTAAACATTAAACATTAAAAATACAAACTTTTTCAAATGTATAGCCAGAAGATTTTGTGTGTTTGGTTTCTCCTTTGTCTGAGCCTGTTAATAGAGATGCTTGGTCTTTGTTCTTTGTTTTATGACACTCAAGACGACCATTGTACCATTTCAGCTCAAGAAGCACTTTATTTTGACTTCTGATAATATCACAAATCAAAGCCTATAAAGGCTTAAAATTTACTGACACTAATGCATCAGGGACCATAAAAACACAAAAGTGGTTGCATTAGAAACATGAATAATAAACATGCTTCAGCAGTACATTGACAAAGAAAAAGCCTGAGATGTCATTCTTCAAGTCTCCTGCTTTGATGCAATCCTCTATGGCAGCCGTGAAACTCTGAGGCCCTGATGGAAATAAACTGTCCCATTTTGTCATCTTCCCCTTGATGGAAAACATTCCACAATGCACCTGATGCCAAAGTGCCATATTTCCTTTCTGCTGGATTGTGTAGCAAACACCGTCTGTCAACTTTTCTGTAGAGCGTACCCTTTACAACACCAACAGTATACATTTTCATTGAGACACATCAAACTGAACAAGTTACATGAAGAATAAATCATATCTCTGATGCTCAAGCTACAAAGAGTACTTTGTATACTGAAGTATTAGGAACTGTTTAGTTACTGTGTTGTGGAATCTGCATTGTTTTAGAGAACACATTTTCAGTGTTATTCCTGTTCTGTTTTAGAGACTATTTAGGATTCTTTGCTGTGTATTGCACATTGCTACAGCAATGGCTTATTAAAAATGTGAGATACGAATTCTGACTAACATGTAACTTAGTCAAGTTCACCTGTGTGTTTCGGTGCAGATCAAGTTGAAATATTATATCTATGTTGTGGATATATCTGATTTATCTCGTTCTCATCATATTTTTAACAACCGTATGTTTTAATCAAAATATTCATTTATGATAATTATCGTTATGATGCATATTTTCATCTTGTCTTCTTTATATAGTGCAACAGTGCCCCGCCCACTTTTTCAGCATCTGGGTTCCGGAAGTATTTTTCCCATTTACTTTTTTGCATAGGCCACAATAGAGTTATAAGTCATGAACCACACCAACCAGCTCCGAGGTGAATCATAACATCAAAAACTTTGTTTTGCGGCAAAAAAGTATTTGAAAATCAGACAAAAAGACAAAGGTTCAAGGCTGTGTACTTACCGTCTTTCACAATGGTACAAACTACAATCCCATGAAGCATTGCAAATGATGTAATTAGATAAAAAATTATGGGAATATATCAAACTATTGATTTTAGGTTGTTGATTATAAGTATAGAAACAATATATTTTACATTTATTGCAAAATATTCCGACATGTACAATTAGATAAGTAGTTTAAGGGTAAAGGGAGACCGACTTGATTACATCACTTGCAGTGTGTAATGTAGTTGTTTACCAGGAATTCCACTATTAAACACGCTATTTAAACAATGCAGTTGAAATAACACAGACAGATGGCTTCAACAGAAGCATATACCATCGATAAACAACCTCGGAGCTCATTGTAGGTCTGTCTTGAGAATTTTTATAAGCTATCGTTGAAAACAGTTTGTCTATGGAAAAATTTTATGGGAATTTTACTTCTGGAAACAGACTGTTGTGCTCTATTGTTAACGAAATAGACAATTAACATTTTCGTCAGTAATTTCATTGACGAGATTAACACTGCAAAGTGGCACCAATAGTGTGTTGTGTTTTTAATTTTAAATGATGCAATACATTTAACAAGAATGCATTTTTACTAACTCCATGCCCCAACCCAAACCTTAAACCTAACCATCAGTAGATCGAAAATTCAACGTCTGAATCATGCTCATCATTGATTATGTGAACGTGAATGTTTCCTGATTCCCATGGGACCAGAACCCACATCTCTGAGGTTGCTCAGCTGCACCACAAGAAAAAGTAAATGCATTTCAGTTGATAATAAAATCCCTTATAGGGGATGCTGCTCGTCAGCAATTCGTCGGAATGGTGTCGATACCGGAACATTCGTTTGCAGCTTGTTGAGTTCCCACGTGATCATGTTGTTTTTCCCCTGCTGTCCACGATAAGAACAGACCTACGACCCACCTGTTAAGAACCACTGAAATATTGGACTTTAAAATTGACTTTTTTGCTGTAAAACAACAGAATTACACTGGTGGACAAAAGTTTGGAATAATGTACAGATTTTGCTCTAATGGAAAGAAATTGGTACTTTTATTCACCAATGTGGCATTCAACTGATCACAATGTATAGTCAGGACATTCATAATGTGAAAAATTACTATTACAAAAAAATTCAGAACTTCTTAAACTACTTCAAAGAGTTCTCATCAACAAATCCTCCATGTGCAGTAATGACAGCTTTGCAGATCCTTGGCATTCTAGCTGTCAGTTTATCCAGATACTCAGGTGACATTTCACCCCATGCTTCCTGTAGCACTTGCCATAGACATGGCTGTCTTGTCGGGCACTTGTCACACACCTTACAGTCTAGCTGATCCCACAAATGCTCAATGAGGTTAAGATCCATAACATTCTTTTCCAATTATCTGTTGTCCAATGTCTGTTTCTTTGCCCACTCTAACCTTTTCTTTTTGTTTTTCTGTTTTCAAAAGTGGCTTTTTCTTTGCAATTCTTCCCATAAGGCCTGCACCCCTGAGTCTTCTCTTTACTGTTGTACATGAAACTGGTGTTGAGCAGGTAGAATTCAATGAAGCTGTCAGCTGAGGACATGCGAGGCATCTATTTCTCAAACTAGAGTTTCTGATGTACTTATCCTCTTGTTTAATTGTACATCTGGCCTTTCACATCTCTTTCTGTCCTTGTTAGAGCCAGTTGTCCTTTGTCTTTGAAGACTGTAGTGTACACCTTTGTATGAAATCTTCAGTTTTTTGGCAATTTCAAGCATTGTATAGCCTTCATTCTCAAAACAATGACTGACTGATGAGTTTCTAGAGAAAGCTGTTTCCTTTTTGTAATTTTTGACCTAATATTGACCTTAAGACATGCCAGTCTATTGCATACTGTGGCAACTCAAAAACAAACACAAAGACAATATTAAGCTGCATTTAACGAACCAAATAGCTTTCAACTGTGTTTTGATATAATGGCAAGTGAATTTTCTAGTACCAAATTAGCAATTTAGCATGATTACTCTAGGATAAGGTGTTGGAGTGATGGCTGCTGGAAATGGGGCCTGTCTAGTTTTAATCAAAAATGACTTTTTTCAAATAGTGATGGTGCTGATTTTTACATCAGTAATGTCCTGACTATACTTTGTAATCAGTTGAATGCCACTTTGGTCAATTAAAGTACCAATTTCCTTCCGAAACAGCAAAATCTGTACATTATTCCAAACTTTTCGCCGCCAATGTATGCAGGGCCCTTTTTGCATAAACTCCAGTACACTGCTCTTCTACAGTATGCATTGAGGTGTGTTGAGTGTTGATCGGTAATGAGCTACTTTCTTCAGAGCGCTCTGTTGACACTCTTCATCAGGAAAAAGGAAGAGCCTCTGTCTTTCTTGTTAACAGGCTCTCACAGGTGTGATACATTGTCTTTCACAGCATACTTAAGTGAATATGGTGTGTTATTTTGTAGTCAGAAACTACATTGGGAACGTTATTTATTTATTTATATAAGTCAACCCTGTATTAGTTTTTGACATTGAGAACTGCATCGCAAGGATCCTTTTCCACTTACAGTTTTTTCCCGGTCTGGAGTTAGCAAACATGAAAAGGTGCCGTATGTTTTAATGGTTTGACTACAGTGTGCATGCGAATACTTCAAAGCAGCTGTGCAATTTTCAACAAGTGTTGAGTATTTCAGGGAAGGTGACGTTTGAATTTCTAAAGAGGGGTATCAACATTCTCTACAGTTATTTATTGTAACTAAACAAAATATGAATGTGACGGTTCTGAAGCTTACCTTTGAAAAATCCAAAACATTCCTGTTCTTCTGTGTTTATGTTCAAGGCAGCATGTAATGAAACCCATGCAACATAACATGATTTAAGTATGTTCATGGGTCAACATAATTTCTTTTGCCAATCAGTTATAGCCTTACTTTAACACAAACCCTACAATATGGGAAATGAGTGCTTAATAGGAGTGTTGTTCCAGGCCCTAAGCTTATCAGTGTTTCCTATAGAATTCTGTTTTTGCATGAACTGTACTTCATTCATTTTCAGTCGGACATGATGACCTGGTTTGGTATGTGATTCAGATGTCTGGCCTTTTTCACTCATTACTTTCAGTTGCAAGTAGACTGCAAGCTTACAACTCGGGTAAAATACGATTTCTTTTGCAGTGCCGCTGTAGAGTAGAATCGGGGGACGATGTTTTTGATGAAGTACTTAAATTACGTTAAGCGACTTGATCTTGCACATCTACTAAGTCATATTTTCTTTTTTCCTCATTCAGATGATGGCCTCAGCTCAGACATTGAGGTTTTGGAGATCCCCTTCATCACCAGACAGAGAGCAGGAACCTATGAGTGCACTGCAGCTAATGACATTGCTGTGGACACACAGACAGTTGAACTCACGGTAAACTGTAAGTGCCTCATGAATTTACATCAACATATGCTACACATACATTTACATAACCTACAGTGAGATTTAAAAGTCTTTGACCACACTGAAAATCTTTTTTCTTTTTTTCTTTTGTTTTTTTAAATAAACAAAGATTTAGAATTTTGAGAAAATGTAAAATACATCAAATGAAGAAGAAATATTCAGGATTTTGCACTATGTCTAGGTAACTAAGGAAATGGAAGCAAATTTATGACTGACAATGTTAACCCTTTTGTACAAAAAGTCAGATTCCCTTGATTCTGCACACCATATGCTCTTTTGAACATTCTCAATTCATACTGAGTTAATATGAATCTTCAGGCTTTGTACAAACTTGTGGAGTCCATGCTAGCTCAAGTGCATGCTGTTACTAAGTAAAAGGGGAGCATACTAAATGCGTAGAAGTTTTGAAATCCGTGTGCATTTTACAATTAAACTTTCTACTCAAATTATTATGTTAATAATATATTTTGTTATTGACAAATCTGTAATAAATGTATACATTTTCACTAGAGATCTGACACTTTTGGACACCACTGAATGTATACTATATATTTTTATTAATCTTTGATTTGATTACTTATATAATTGCAGTTGCATTGTTTTGATGGTTAGTAAGTGTTCTCATGTTCACCGATGACTAATCGCATTTGTGTTTTTGTGTATTTAGATCCTCCTAGTGTTTCAGAGGGCAGGGATGTTGGCGTGACCCTGGGTCAGAGAAGCGTTCTGCAGTGTGAGGCAGATGCTGTACCCGAGGCAGATTTTGAGTGGTACAGAGATGACATGAGGTATGGCATGTCACTGCAGGATATTACATTACATCTGCATCTTTCTTTTGTCATAAAGCAATAATCTAAAGTAGTGGTTCTCAATTTTTTTGGGTCACGCCCCCCTTTGAAACAAGAAAAACATCTGCCACCCCTCCAGATAATCTAATCTAAATAATTTTGTTTTTACTGAAAAAAAAATAAAAATGTTTTTAAAATATTAAACTCAGTTTTCTTTCATCTTCATTTGACAAAACAGGTTTTATTTAAAAATACAATGAAAACTGAATAGAAAGTTTCACTTCACTCCAGGGGGTGCTTGGCCGCTCCGAAAACAGAATCCTCTATTCATCTGCATTTAACTACCAGAAAGTTTTATATCTCATTGGAGACAATTTTACTCTTGAATAGTTATTTTTTAATAAAAAAACTGATAATTGCAAGGATTCATATCTGTGAATGGAAATAAGCTTCAGCAGTCTCTATAAAAGTTTTTTTTTTTTTTTTAATACTCATCCAGTAATAATAATTGACGTGATTGTTGCATCCTAGCCAGTGCTGAAAAAAGTAACAAGTATTACGTGACAGTGCCGTCTACGCGCTGTTTCGGTAGCGGTCAGGACCTCTGGACAATAATTTGCACCTGATTAATGAGACTGATATACTTTAATAACTGATATTTAATAACTTTAAACTGATATACTGACCTTTCCACCATCATTTACTCGTCGTTCAAAATCAGTATTACTTTTTTCATCCATGAAATACAAGATTCAGGGAAGAGAGGATCGTGTTTGTGACTGTCCAAGCTTCGAAAGCACACATAAAAGCACCATTAAAGTCATCCATAACACTCGTGCCTTAGATTTCAGTTCTTCTGAAGCCACCCTACGGGGTGCGCCCCACACTTTGAGAACCACTGACCTAAAGTATGTGGATTTAAAGATGCTGCAGATGCACTGTAAAATATTATACTGTAATATACATATATATATATATATATATATATATATATATATATATATATATATATATTACAGTATGTTACAAATATGTTACTCTACCTGTGAAAAGTTAGGACACATCTATTCATTCTTTATTATTACTAATTTCCTTATTTATTTATTTTAAATAGTAAGGTCATTAAAACTAAAATGGAAATATGGGAATTGTGTAGTGTGTATATATATATATATATATACAGGGTTGGGGAGTAACGAAATACAAGTAACGGGAATACATATTTAAAATACAAAATATAAGTAACTGTATTCCACTGCAGTTACAATTTAAATCATTGGTATTTAGAATACAGTTACATTCAAAAAGTATTTTGATTACTGAAGAGATTACTTTGCATTTTATTGTCATTTGTTTCATTTAATATTTAGTCCTTTCAGATGGAAAACATTTATACATATAAATGGTGCGATCCAAAGTGCATTTGAACAGCAGTGAAACACTTTCTTATGATGTGTTATATTCATATGAGCAGGCAGATAAGTAAGTTTGAAGTAAGTTTGGAGCAGAAGAAATAGAAATAAACCTTGTGTAAATTGTCAGCTTTATGCAAAGCTAAAATGCTATTTCTAGCCATTTTACATGCACGTTACCAGGCACGATCATATTGTTTATCAAGAAAATTCACGTTGGATCATAATTTCTTTTTTCTAGTAAGACCTTTGATATTAGGACAAAAATCGTATTCTTGATAATAATTTTAGTATTGTTTTCCTGTAAAAATATATAAAAATCCTTAAAACAAGATCAATTTGATTCTTCTTATTTTAGAAACAACACTGCATAAGATATTTAGGTTTTTCAGAGAATGTATTTTTAACATGTGTATTTTGTCTTACTGTACTGGCAGAGTTTTTATAGTCAAAACAAGTGAAATATATATATATATATATATATATATATACTTTTTTTAAATTTATTTTTTTATTTTTTTATTTTTTGTCTACAATGCTAATTTCAAGCATGTAAGCAAAAGGTGCAGATTAAAAGGTTTTTAAGATCACGTCGAACAATTCCATCAAGTGTGTCAAATTTTTTCACTGGATTTGTAGAGAGGAAAAGAGCAAAAATGATTGTAATCATATCCACAGTATTTTTTGTCAGGAGCATTGAAGTTGCTGCAGAGATTGAAACACTTAAGGTTAAAATATGTTGTAGAATTTCACTTTCTTGGTCATATACTATGTAATTTCTCCTTCAATCTCACCTAATTAAATTATAGAGGGTAGAAGTTATTTTATTTTACAGTGTATTCTATTTCACCAGTTTGTGATTGACAACAGTTCACTGAATTTTCTGTATATATTTGAGATAATCTATGTAGTGACACTAGGGTTTCAATCTTGAGAGCCCCAATCACCTTTGCTTAAAATAGAAAAGGCCAATGAAAATTGGCGAGTGGAATTTGCATGCCACTCTCCGCCCCAGACATGCGGGTATAAAAGGAGATGATGTGCATCACTCATTCAGATTTATGCTGAGGAGCCGATATAGAGCCCCGGCCATATCAGCGGCCGGATCAGCGCCACGGCAGGAAGGACACAATGTCTCGTTCCCTCCATCAGGGAACAGAGGTTACATCAGTAACCAAGACGTTCCCTGTCTGTCACTCACTCAACGTTGTGTGAGTGGTGGGAACTTTGGGCACGTAACCGGGCTGGGGTCTCAAGGTCAAGTGAGAGTGTGCTGGCCCGAACTCCAGGCATTCGCTGGTAACAGAGAGCGCCTGCAGGTCCCCCACCCTCTTGATGGAAGTGAGCGCCACCAGGAGGGCCATCTTCAGGGACAGAGTGCTGAGCTTGGCCTGCTCCAGGAGCTCAAAGGGGGCTCTCTGTAGGTCATGTTGGACCACAGAGATATCCCAAGAGGGGATCAGGCGCAGTCTAGGAGGATTCAACCTCCTCGCGCCTTTGAGGAACCTGTTGATCAGGTCGCGCTGTCGTGAGGGTCTCCCATCCAGTGCATCGTGGTGAGCTGCTATGGTAGCTATGTACACTTTCAGGGTAGAGGGAGACAGCCATCTATCTAGCCCTTCCTGAAGGAAAGACAGCACAGACCTGATGGCACATCTCTGTGGGTCTTCCCCACGGGGTCAGCTGGGCTATGTGGGTGCGACTCCCTGCGGAGTGTTTCCTGCCGTGAGAGCGCATCCGCTGCATGGTTGAGGACACCCGGAAGGTGAGTGGCCCGCAGAGACTTCAAGGTCTTCTGACTCCAAAGGAGGAGTTGCGACATGTGATGCGAGCGTACGCTGCCTTGGCAGTTTATGTATGCTACGGTCACTGTGTTGTCAGTTCAGACCAACACATGCTTGCCCTGAATCAACAGCCGGAGCCTCCTCAGGGCCAGCAATACTGCCAGCAACTCTTATCAGTTGATGTGCCATTGGAGTCAGGGCCCCATCCAGAGCCCCGACACTGCCTGCCCCGACTCTGCCTGCAACGACACGGCACCCCAGCCCGATTTCGAGGTATCCGTCGTGACCTTGAGACCTGCTCTAGGGGAACACCTGCCCATAGAAATGCCAGGTCCGACCAAGGGCTGAAAGTCTGATGGCAATGTGGCATGATGGTCACACGCCGGGTGCCGTGGCACCATGCCCACCTCGGGACTCGAGTCTGTAGCCAGTGATGAAGTGGTCTCATATGTATCAACCCGAGGGGGAGAACCACCGCCGAGGATGCCATATGCCCCAGGAGCCTCTGAAATTGTTTCACTGGCACCGCTATCTTCTGCCTGAAGCATGTTCGGTCGTAAGACGGGCCCTGAGAGTGACAGAGTCCAACTTCATACCGAGAAAAGAGATTCTCTGCACAGGGGAGAGCTTGCTCTTCTCCCAGTTGACCTGAAGCCCAAGTCGGTCGAGGTGCTGAAGCACAAGGTCCATGTGCACACACAATAGATCTCACGAGTGAGCTAGGTTTAGCCAGTCATCTAGTTAATTGAGAATGCGAATGCCCTTCTTCCTCAGCGGGGCCAGAGCAGCCTCTGAGACATTGGAAAATACGCGAGGAGACAGGGACAGACCGAAGGGTAGGACCTTGTACTGGTATGCTCGTCCCTCGAAGGCAAAACAAAGAAAGAGTCTGTGTCGACGAAGGATCGATACGTGAAAGTACGCATCCTTCAGGCCGATGACCGCGAACCAACTGTGATGTCGCCGAGGCAAATCGTCCTGATGAGCCACTGTGAGGGGCTGGAGAGCTCTAACCAGGCCTCCAGTCTCCGTGACAGTGGCACCAGGGAGACGACTGGACTTACCGTGTCAGGGCAGGGTGGTTTGCGGCAAGGCAGAGCAGGCACCCCACCCATGGGTGGGCCATGTCAGGTCTGCCTCGAAGCCCATCTGGGGTTCTTGGGGGCCGGCTGATGGGCAGGTGTAGCCGACTTCCTGTGGGAGGATCTTTTTCTCTGAGGCCGGCGTGCGGGCTCCAATGGTCCAGGAGCCGGGGCTGGCACTACAGGGGAACGGCTCTGGCGAGAAGCAGATGGGCTGTGGGAACTCGGTGGCCTGAAGGTGGCCAGGTTGCGCCGCGGCAGGATGTTTAATTGCCTCGGTCTGCTTCCTCACCGTTGAGAACTGATTGGCGAAATCCTCGACGGTGTCGCCAAAAAGCCCCCCTTGGGAGATAGGCACATCAAGAAAGCGGACTTTCTCTGCGTCTTGCATCTCCGCAAGGTTGAGCCACAAGTGCTGCTCTTGGACCACAAGCGTGGTCATCGTCCAGCCCAGGGCGCACGCCATGACCTTTGTCGCACGTAAGGCGAGGTCGGTCTCAGTGCACAGTTCCTGCATCAGCCTTGGGTAGGTCCTACCCTTGTGCAGATCTTTTAGTGCCTTGGCCTGGTGGACCTGCAGGATGGCCATGGTGTGCAGGGCGGAAGCAGCCTGACCCACGGCCTTGAAAGCCTTCATCATTAAAGAGGAAGAGAACTTACAGGCCTTGGAAGGGAGCCTTGGTCGGTCGTGCCAGGTGGCTGCACCCTGCGGGCATAAATGCACCGCTACGGCATGCTCTACCTGGGAGAGCTCGAAATATCCCTTAGCTGCTCCACAGTCGAGGGTAGTCAGAGTGGACAGGCAGTAAAAGATGCCTTCCATGACTTCGTTAGCTCCTCGTGCACTTCTAGGAAGAAAGGCACTGGGGCGGGGCGTGGCCGTGAGTCATGCTCCGAGCCCAGAAACCAATCATCCAGCCGCGAATGCTCAGGGCAGGGTGGAGGGTTCCACTTCAGCCTGATGTTCGCAGCCGCCCGGGCAAGCACAGCTGCCATCTCAGCGTCCGCCTCATCCTGTGTTCTACCACCTGTGGACGGGAGCTCAGAAGATTCGTCCATTTCCGTTAGCAGAAGCCCACCCTCCGATGCCACGACCGAAAGCTCATCCTCATCGCGAGCCGCGAACGACACATTAAACCCGCCGTGAGGCAGACCGCCTGCATTGCTCGACAGCTCGTCCGGACAGAATGAGCATGCTGGGGGATGGGAGGTCTGCGGGGGCTGAGCCGGCGGAAATGCTTCCATGTCCACATCCAGATCACCCGCAGTGCTTCCCGACCCGGCCGGCTGAGCGTCAGCCCAGGACGGACCAGGTTGGGGAGCAGCGGTGGCTCCTTGCTTCACGGAGAAGGAAGTGAGCCGCGACCGCAATGTTCTCATGGGCATGGTCTCACAATGAGAACACAACCCTTCCACAAAAGCCGCCATGGCGTGCTGGTGCCCCAGACACTCGAGGCAGATTTCATGGGTATCCAGAGGAGAGAGATAACGGCCACATCCAGTAGCGCAAATGCGGAAAGGACATCTTTAAAAAGACTGCAAGTGTTTGCGCGAGCTCTTTTAGAAGGAAAATATATTATTTCTTGAATATGCTCTTTTGGCACCTGAAGACTCAGGCTGCCGAAGCACCCAGGGGAAGCACAGCACTCAACCGTGACTGCTGATATGCGGCGTAAAAATCCAGCAGTGTAGCAAGAGGTGAGAGGAATAACACACACACACAATCATTCGGCTCCGAAGAAAAAATCTGAATGAGTGATGCATGCCATCTCCTTTTATACCCGTATGTCCGGGGCGGAAAGTGGCATGCATGTTCCACTCGCCAAATTTCATTGGCTTTTTCTATTTTAAGCAAAGGTGATTGGGGCTCTCAAGATCGAACCCCTAGTGTCACTACATCGACACAACATCGAGTGAATGACAGACAGGGAACAAAATATTCTGCCATATATCCACTATTTTCCGTGGCAAAATGCTTCCTGTGACTTTGGCTGGAATGTATCTGAATATGTTCTCTCAAACCGTCTTTGATATCAAGGGAAGAATAAGTTGTCACAGTGTTGTATCAAAATTAAATGTGCATAGTCACGTGTGTGTCCGTGTGTCTACAGTAATTCATCCAGCAGTTTTGCCTCCATTTAATGCATCCAGGCCCTCCGTTTACGTCTGCATCCGGAAAACGTTGATACTTTTCATAAAAATAACCTCCAGCATCAAAGGAAGCTCTGATGTAGCATAAACACAGCTGGCTGATTCAAGTCTCCTATTTGCTGACTGTTTCCCAGGATCTTCAATGGCTTTGATGGTATTGAGATTGAGAATGCCGGAGTACTTTCAAAGCTGACTTTCTTCAATGTGTCCGAGGCAGACTATGGCAATTACACTTGTGTTGCTATCAACAAACTCGGGAGTGCCAACACAAACATTGTCCTATACGGTGAGTTTGGTTATTAGTTGCCATTTTTAATCAAGGTTGGAATCTGTCAGTAGCCTCTTTGCATTTACTCTTAACTAGTTTAAAAACCCCGTGATATCAGTTTAATTTCCTGTTGACATATTTCCTATTGAAACAGGAAGTAAAAAAAAAAAAAAAACACTAAGCTTTAATTGCGTCACAGTCATGAACCGTGATTTGCTACTTGCTACAAAAATATGTGTAGTGTGATTGTAACCGGTCCTTCTCGACCTGCTCCGGTGGGAATCGAACCGGCTACAGCCTTTAGTGTCAGTCGCAACTGCACCTCTTGAAACCAGGGGAGTGAGGTTAACACACTCTGCACAGCTACCTACCAACTGGCTACTGTTACATGAGATCAATATTTTTGGATTGTTCCAGAAGAAAAATATATTTTAATGTTAATCTGCTTAAAGTAAATTCTTCCATTGTTTAGGAGTACACTAGCATACAGATGGCATCAAAGCCATGGATTAAAAAAATGATGTCACGGGGTCTTTAATGTATGAATGGTGATTTGAAGGAATTTCTGTCTCTTTTTTGCTGAATCTGTCCACAAATTTGAAAGTAAGCAAAGCAAATATAAAGTATCTTGTCAGTAACGCTCAAACAATGGCTTGTCCTATAAATGCTATGAATATCCATGCAGTAGTTTCTGACTTTTGGAACTATCTTTGAGATTACCACTAGGCTCCATCTCCAAATTTTTTACCTAATTTGCTTTTGATTCACTTTTGTTTTTTGTTTTTTTTACTCTGTTTTTGTTGATGTAGAAATTATTGAACCCACTAGTTCGACGCTATTGCAAGGTTAGTACTCTGCATGGGCATGTGGCATACTGCTCACCCCCTAAAGCATGTTCCTGCGTGTTTAATAAGCAAATCAGATACAAACATGGTTATTTTCACATCAACCGCTACATGACGATGAGAAGTCATTGACGCGGCACTCGAGTTTATTGGCCAGATTGCCGCACGAAATTTCCATGATTTGAATGGGGTAATATAATTGTCTCGCCTCGTGTGACAGAATGTGATTGTCAGATTGTAAATTGGCCACTAGCTATTCCTATTAAGAAGGTTATTAGCTTAAAATTCCATTTTGTAATGTCAATAATATATTCGGCACTTTGAGTGACAGTCTCAATTGCCACTTGGGGAATGACGGGGTACTGACATGCCTCATTCTGACTTCAGTCACTGTGGGTTGATGAATAGCTCTGTGTTTTCTATAGCCTAAACATATTTCTCTTTTTCCTCTTGTCACTTTTTCCTGTCTAACCTTCCTCCACCAATGCATGGCTTCATTATGACAATTCATGCACTCATCCTCTGTTTGTAAGTACACCTCTGCATCATATCATGTCTTTTTGATGTTATGTGGAACTGCCAGTGCTTCATTATCACTTAGATGCTAAGAAATGTACTTTAATGAACATCGCTCGCTACAAAAAAAGGCCAAGGTATTACCGTGGTTTTCCGGATTCAACCGTGTTAATAATACCATGGTATTCTTAGAAGTTCCTTGGGGTGCATGTAAATGTCATGGTTATTATACAGTACCATGGTGTATATCAAAGTACCATAATATTACCATCTGATGCCATAATTTTACTATGGGATTGATACTATAGTTTTGGGGAAGCTTCTTTAAAAATTTAATTTGTAAAGCTACAAGTTACTTATATTTTAAAGTAGTTCAGCGACGGTCAAGATACACTATCAAAAAAATAATTTGTTGCACTACAAGGTACTAAAAAACTTGAGGAAGTCAATAATTTATAGTGTCTAAATCAGATATTATTTATTTTATTTATTTATTTATGCAATCAATGAAAAACTAAGTGATAAACAGCAGCAATATTATATATATATTTTTTAAATATTGTAATAAACATAATATTATCTTGTATATCAATAATAAAAAAAAATAATAAAAAAAATTAAATACCATGCAGGCACTTTATTTATTTATTTAGTTGCTGTCAGTGAAAAACAAAGTAATTACCAGTAACAATATAAAATTATTTTGTAACATTATTGTAAAAAAATATAATATTATTTTACATACCACTAAAAAAATAAAATAAAAAGATGTAAAATGCGGTACGTGCACCTTATTTATTTATTGATTTATTTTTATTTATATTTTGCAATCAGTCAAAAACAAAGTGATGAAAAGCAGCAATATTACATTATTCCGTAAAAATGTTGTTATATAATATTTTGTTGCATATCAGAAAAAAAAAGAAAATCCAATCAGTCAAAAATAAAGTGACAAATAGCAGCAATATTATATTATTTGGTTATAAATATTATGAATATACATTATATTATTTTGAAATAAAAATAAAATGCCATACAGTCACTCTAATAAAAACAATTAATCGTTTAGTTTGAACCATCCACATGAACCGATTCACTAAAGAAACTGGACGTTCCAGTGCTTAATTTGAGAGCGAGAGTGAGCATTTTAGACAGGCATTTTGATTATTGCCTTAGTACAATCAGCTACAAAGCAATAAAATGTCATACCATTACAAAATGTTGGTAAGTTTTAGTTAATTACTTCCCAACACTGCCACCATAGTACTTTTTTAAAAGGGTCATTCTGTGCACACATATGTCTTTGAAGCTTATTATTGTTAATGACGTGTCCTTGTATTGTCCTTTAATCTTTAGCTCTGCTGTAGAACTTGTGTCTCATCCAACTGTCTGGCCTAAAATATTTGTGGAATTGGTAACCATTTGCTCTCCGGAGAGTCATTAATTGCAATGAATTTGATTGTGAGAACCTCACATTAGTATAATTACACTTGCACAGGATTTACTCTAAGCTGTGTCTGCAGAATAATTGGATCGCAGTCCCTAAAGAAAGACTAGCGAACTCCCCTAAATCAAGGAGAAATTAGACTTCATTCTTTGAGACCCATCAAAAGGAAAAGCTATTCAGACACATAGACACCCTTGCTTAAACCATGACATAAAATTTGTTTTGCTGGGACTGAAATTTGGTGCTCGCTAACAGTGATCTCTTTGAATTATGAGAGAATAAACAGGGCTGTGACTTTGAAAATCTGCCCTGCATATTAGTTTAATGGGTGCCCTGTCTTTAATTTAGAACATGCTGTAACTATGTTTATTATTAATATTATATAAAAAAAAAAAAATTTAAAAAAACATTTGTTATTCGCATTATTCTCAGTGGTGATTTTCATTGGATTCTCATTACTGTAATACAGTAATTTACTGTATTAAAATACAAAATCACTGTAATACATTTATATTTTTTATTGAAAACAGCATGATGTTTAAGGCAACACAACAACCATACTACCATATAATACCATACAAATACTTTAAACATGAACTAAAATATCTTTTTTTCTCGCATTACTAAGTACTAAGCCAATCATGTTTTTAGCACTGTAATGTATAAAATCATGCATATATGGGTCAAGAGCTTCAGTTAATGTTCACATCAACCATCAGAATGGGGAAAAATGTGATCTCAGTGATTTAGACCGTGGCATGATTGTTGGTGCCAGACGGGCTGGTTTGAGTATTTCTGTAACTGCTGATCTCCTGGGATTTTCACGTACAACAGTCACTAAAGTGTAAAGAGAATGGGGCGAAAAACAAAAAACATCCAATGAGTGGCAATTCTGTGGGCGAAAATGGCTTGTTAATGACAGAGATCAGAGGAGAATGGCCAGGCTGGTCCAAGCTGACAGGAAGGTGACAGTCACCCAAATAAACACGCGTAACAACAGTGCTATGCAGAAAAGCATTTCTGAACATACAACACGTTGAATATTGAGGCAGATGGGCTACAGCAGCAGAAGATCCCTCCGGGTAACACTACTGTCAGCCAAAAACAGGAAACTGAGGCTGCAGTGGGCACAGGCTCATCAAAACTGGACAGTAGATGAATCTGGATTTCTGCTGAGGTACACAAACGGTAGGCCCACTGCAGCCTCAGTTTTCTGTTCTTGGCTGACAGAAGTGGAACCCAACATGGTCTTCTGCTGTTGTAGCCCATCCGCCTCAAGGTTCGACATGTTGTGCATTCTGAGATGCTATTCTGCTCACTACAGTTGTACAGAGGGGTTATCTGAGTTACCATAGGCTTTCTGTCAGCTTGAACCATTCTGTTCATTATCCGTTGACCTCTGTCATCAAAAATAGAGGTCGGCCGGTTTATCGGTTTTGCTGATTAATTGGCACCGATAACAGATTTCTGGAACTATCGGTTATTGGCAAAAATCCACACTGATAGTTTTTCCCCATTGCGTCTGGTGCTGGAGCAGCTGGAAAGGGTCCGCTGACATTATACAGTATGAGAGCGGCCTCTAGAGGCAAAATAAAAACTATCACTTCACTGATGCCTTGTGGTGTTTGTTTTGACACGTGAGACTACACTCCATGGAGCGGAACACTTCAGATGCGGATTTAAAACATCAACTACGAAAAGGTGTGTACTGTATAAAATACACTACAGTACACATTGTCATATCATTATAAAGTAATACATTTTTTGACTAGATGCTGCATTAGTAGAGAACAGCAGTATGTTTGCTGACAAGGCTGAGAGGATGCTAACATTAAAGCTAACCTTAAGCGGTTAGAATGATGTGACAAAAATACACGCAAGTCCTACCCAAATGTTTAAATGTCACGATTGTTACCATCTATTACCATTTATTTGCATTAGTTTATATCCAGCTGGTCACGTTTATGCATTGGTTAGCCAGCTAAGTTGCATATTTAGCTTGTGACATGAGAAAGCAAATTAATATCTTCATGCAGCCGAGAGAAATGTATAAACAAATCAGAAACGCACCTGATTTCAATTGTTTTTTTTATCCTCACTGTAATACGATGACTTCAGATCAATCACATTCTTGCGCTAAAAAAGGCTAGACACAGCGCAACAAATACAGCTTAACAGAAAGCAGGTATCTCAGTATGCTTTGAAAGTTTTTTTAATTAGACACATCATCTAGAAAACAGCGCTCCTGCACGAGACACTGAATAAACAAAAACAAAGGGAAACAAAGACGTTCATCTAGTGTGTTTACATAGAAAAACAAATGTATGGTTGCAAAAATGTTCGGTTTGAACAGCACCTTACAGTTGGTGGAGGTCTTTGGCCGTTGCCTCTTGCTCTCTTATAAGCGTTTCTCAGATTAAGCAATGACAGGAAAATGTTCAACTTGGAAATGTGTGTCTGTCACGAGATCCTCGCATTCGGTTTCTGTCTGTTGTGTTTCATCTGATTGAACAGCCTCTGGCCTGGGCTCATTGTCTGAGCCGCTTCACCACCGAGTTCAGCTGAATACCACTACTATATGTGAATATTGCTACTCTACATACAACTGTATTGAATAAAAAACAATGTGGTATTTTGCTATTATTATGAAGCTTGAGTCTGGAGTAGTAGTGTAACACCATTTAAACTGTCTATTGAAGTGTTTTCCCCACTCATTTTACTTTTGGCTTAACATTGGAGAATATGGATTGACTATTTATTTTATGCACATTAGTTGAAAATGAAATGCTCTTTTTTAACAGCCAGGACAAGAATGTTCTATGCAATAATATAACAGTGCCGAATGGTTTATGTATTTATTGTGCCTTCTTGTGGACTAAGGAAACAACGTCAGTTTAAAAATCAGCTGACTTTAAAGTTCTAAAGTTAGTTCATATATATTCATATTTATATATTTATTTCATTTAAAGAAGTGCAATTCATTTTCATGGTTCAGTCAGTACTGTTTATTTTTGTAATAAAGTTCAGCACTATTTTACTTTGAGTGTTATTTTTTCATTCAGTATAAAGTTTTTCGGATGATTAATTGGTTATCGGCAGGTACTGTCCAACTTAGTTATCGGTATCTGTAAAATCCACTATCGGTCGACCTCTAATCAACAAGGCGTTTTCGTCCACAGAATTACTGCTCACTGGATATTTTTTTTTTTGTTTTTTTTGGCACCATTCTCTTTACACTGTAGAGACTGTTGTGCATAAAAAAGGCCTTTTAATGGTCCTAAATTTTTTTCATTTTCTTTAAGCAGTCTTTTGATATTCTTGACAGGTTTGGTGAGATTCACCCAAATAACCTCTACTTATCATCAACATTTTTAACAATAGACTAAACTTTATCATAAACCTTACAATCTGCATCATCTTAAGATATGAGTGCAGTTGCTTTTATCAGACCAGTATAATTAATTCATCCTCTTTCGTTCTGAATTCTTTCTGTTACAACCAGTTCAGAACACTGCATCAGAACGTGAAGTGCCTCTCCCTCCTCTACTGTTCTGCCCCCAGTAATCTGGTTACACTGCACCTTCAGTGATTAGCTTGTTTATGCAACTGCAATTACAGCTGACCTCAGCGGTTGACTGGTCAAGGATGTGCCGTACAGTGGGGTAATGATGGTGTGAGTGCAGGGAGACAGGATGTGCTCGTTTTAAATGAGGAGAACAGATGCAAACGTGACCACTAAAGATGCTCATTTAGACGTTAATCTACCGAGATCTACCGAGCTGGACCGCTCTTGTCCCAGTTAGATGGTATGGTTGAACAGCAGAGCAGCAACCCTGCCAGAAATACTCTGACATCTAGATTAGCTTAATAGATAAATGTTAGAGCAAAAACAGCTAATCTAGACTAAAATAGCACCTACTGTGGAGTATTTTGTGTGTTTTGTGAACAGTGATGGGGAAGCTACTTTGGCTTGTCAAAATACAAGCTGCTGAAAATGTATTAAAAGTAGATAAATTACAGTCAAACTACCTTTTAGAAAACAGTAGTTGTATAACATTGAAGCTGTATAAAGGGACAATATCTTTTAAATTATATAATTATAAAATTATATGATTATCTGATTTGGTTAAAAATGTCTTGGTTACTGATGTAACCCCTGTTCCCTGATGGAGGGAATGAGACGTTGTGTCGATGTAGTGACACTAGGTTCGCTCTTGAGAACTCCAATCACCTTTGCTTCATTCAGAAAAGGCCAATGAAAATTGGCTAGTGGAATTTGCATGCCACTCTCCACCCCGGACATACGAGTATAAAAGGAGATGGCGTGCACCTCTCATTCAGATTTGTGCTGAGGAGCTGAGAGAGAGTCCCGGCCATGTCAGCGGTCGGTTCAGCGCCGCGGCAGGAGGGACATAATGTCTCGTTCCCTCCATCAGGGAACAGAGGTTACATCAGTAACCAAGACGTTGCCTGTCTGTCATTCACTTAACGTTGTGTCAATGTAGTGACACTAGGGGTTCCTATACAAAACGCTGCAGGTGCTGAACTGTGTCACGAGGTACGGAGGAGCGGACACGGGCAGGCTGCTGTGTGCCTCTCCGCGAGTGCTCGACCATGTCGTGACCTTTCAGCGAGTTAGGTAAGGTGTCTCCCTGGTCCCGTTAAGGGTGGGAGGAGGCACTTACCCGAGGAGGCTACAGGCGGTGACCTTTCCTGTTTTTTGTATTAAGCAATTTCCCGCTGAGCACCTGCTAGAATAGCACTGTGGAAGTGCTCTTCCCGTCTCCAGGAGGGAGAGCACTATGGAGACCACATCCTACTGGAGGGAGTTTAACATGTGGAGAATACCTCACATGGACTTACCAACGGGGTAGTTCACATATGGAATGATGCCACTGGGGAGGACCCTATCTACGGAGAGGGTACACAGCAACAGTGGCCGAGGCAGAGCAAAGCTCTGTTTAGGTGAAACACAGAGTTCACCTATGGGGAAACCGAACAGTGGAAACACATTATACAGGATTACCGAGGGGGGAATCACCACGTATGGAGCACTGAGCCCAGGTACGCAGGCTCACCTAAAAAGGGGCATACCATGAGTACTGGGCCTGGCGCTGTTACTCCTCCGCCAAGTTTGTCACTGAATAGTGCTTAAGAAATTCAAGAGGCGTCCAGTGTTCACCAGTTGCGGGGAACTGTTGTGGACAAGATAGCGCACATTATCACCTTGAAAAGGGAAAGGCACAAATGCAAGACGATACACCCAACCGGCTACCCGGCCTACCTGTTGTTACCCTGTAACACTCAGGTCAAAACCGGTTCTATGCGCAGGTTGTAGAACCTCGCAAAGGTATTGGGTGTAGCCCAACACGCTGCTCTGCATATGTCTGTTAGAGAGGTGCCCCTCGCCAGTGCCCAGGAGGACGCAACACCTCTAGTGGAGTGCGCCCAGAGTCCCAAAGGGCACGGCAGGTCTCATGATTGGTAAGCAGAGAAATGGCATCCACAATCCAATGGGCCAGCCTCTGTTTGGAGACAGCTTTCCCCTTCTGCTGCCCTCCAAAACAGAAAAAGAGCTGCTCTGAGCGTCTAATGCTCTGTGTGCGGTCCAGATAGATGTGCAGGGTGTGAATTGGACACAGCAACGACAAGGCCGGGTCTTCCTCCTCTGAAGGGAGCGCTTGCAGGTTCACCACCTGATCCCCAAAGGGAGTGTTGGGAACTTTGGGCATGTAACCGGGCCGGGGTCTCAAGATCACATGAGAGTATGCCGGCCCGAACTCCAGGCATTCGCTGGTGACAGAGAGAGCCTGAAGGTCCCCAACACTCTTGATAGAAGTGAGCGCCACCAGGAGGGCCATCTTCAGTGACAAAGTGCTGAGCTCAGCCTGCTCCAGGGGCTCAAAGGGGGCTCTCTGTAAGGCAGATAGGACCACAGAGAGATCCCAAGAGGGAATCAGGCATGGCCTAGGGGGATTCAATCTCCTCACGCCCTTGAGGAACCTGGTGATCAGGTCATGCTGCCGTGAGGGTCTCCCATCCAGTGTATAATGATACGCTGTTATTGCAGCCATGTACACCTTCAGACAGCCATCTCTCCAGCCCCTCCTGTAGGAAGGACAACACAGACCCAAACGCGCACCTCTGAGGATCTTCCCCATGTGAAGAACACCAATTTGTGAAGAGACACCACTTCAGAGTGTCCAGCTGCCTCATGGAGGGGGCTCTGGCCTGAGTGATCATGTCTATCACCGCTGGCGGAAGGCCTGCTAGGTCTTCCACGTCCCATCCAGGAGCCAGACATGGAGGTTCCAGAGGTCTGGCCGTGGGTGCCAGACTGTGCCCTGCCCCTGAGTGAGAAGGTCCTGCCTCAGGGGAATACACCAGGGAGGGGCTACTGCCAGGAGCATCAGGTCTGAGAACCAAGTCTGGTTGGGCCTGTACGGCACAACCATTAGGACTTGCTGCCCATCTTCCCTGACTTTGCACAATGTCTGTGCAATGAGGCTCACTGCGCAGTAGTTGCGCAGCCCCCGAGGCCAGCTGTGTGGCAAGGCATCTGTGCTGAGGGGAGCCTCAGACAGGGAGTACCAAAGCGGGCAATGAGAGGACTCTTGGGAGGAGAACAGGTCCACCTGCGCCTCCCCAAATCTCTCCAAAATTAGCTGGACTGCACGGGGGTGGAGTCTCCACTCTCCGCGGAGCGTTACCTGTCATGAGAGTGCATCCACTGCATGGTTGAGGATGCCCGGGAGGTGAGTGGCTCGCAGAGGCTTCAATGTCTGCTGACTCCAAAGGAGGAGTCGGTGAGCGTGTTACGACATGCTACGTGAACGTACGCTGCCCTGGCAGTTTATGTACGCTATAGTCGCTGTGTTGTCCGTCCGGACCAACACATGCTTGCCCTGAATCAACGGCCGAAGTCTCCACAGGGCCGGCGATACTGCCAGCATTTCTAGGCAGTTGATGTGCCATTGCAGGCGGGGCCCTGTCCAGAGCCCCGATACTGTCTGCCCATTGCACATGGCGCCCCAGCCCGAATTCGAGGAATCCGTCGTGACCACGACGCGCCTCGAGACCTGTTCTAAGGGAACCGGTAATCACATGCTGGGTGCCGTGGCACCATGCCCACCTCGGGACTCGAGTCTGTAGCCAGTGCTGGAGTGTCTCATAAGCATCACCCCGAAGGGGAGTACCACTGCCGAGGATGCCATATGCCCCAGGAGCGGGCAGTGACATCCAAAGTGGACATCGTCCAACCCAGGGCACACGCCGTGACTTTTGTTGCCTGTAGAGCGAGGTCGGTCACGGTGCGCATTTCCTGCATGAGCCCTGGGTCGGTCCTACCCTCGTGTAGATCTTTAAGCGCCTTGGCCTGGTGAAGCTGCAGGATGGCCATGGCATGCAAGGCGGAGGGTGGCCTGACCCACGACATTGAAAGCCTTCGCCACTAACGACAAAGAAAACTTACACACCTGGGAAGAGAGCCTTGGTCGATTCCTCCAGGTGGCTGTGCCCTGTGAGCACAGGTGCACCACCACGGTGCGCTCGACCTGGGGAAGCTCAACATATCCCTTGGCTGCCCCAGGGTGGATGAGCTTGCGAAGCCTGTACGGGCAGAGAAAGGCGCCTTCCACGGTTTTGCGAGCTCCTCATGCATTTCCAGGAAGAAAGGCCCAGAAACCAATCATCCAGCTGCGAACGCTCAGGGCGGGGCGGAGGGTGCCACTCAAGCCCGATGTTCGCAGCTGCCCGGGCAAGCATAGCTGCCAACTCAGCATCCGCTTTGTCCTGAACTCTACTGCACAAGAGCGGGAGCTCAGTAGACTCGTCCGCTTCCAAAAGCAGGAGCCCACCCTCTGATGCTGCGACCGATAACTCATCCTCATCGTGAGCCCCGAACAAGACATTAAATCCGCCCTGCGGTGGACCGCCTGCCTCGCTCGTGAAATCTACCAGGCAGAACGAGCGTACTGGGGGATGGGAGGTCCACAGGGACTGAGCCGGCAGAGAAACTCCCATATCCACATCCAAATCGGCCATGGCGCTCACTGACCCAGCTGCCTGAGGTTCTCTGCTTCTCGAAGAAGGAAGAGAGCTGCGACCACAACGTTCTCATGGGCAAGTTCTCACAGTGAAAACATGACCCATCCACAAAAGCTGCATCAGCATGCTGGTGACCCAAGCACTCAAGACAGATTTCGTTACCATCCGGTTGGGAGAGATAACAGCCACACCCAGTAGCACAAAAGCGAAAGGACCTCTTTAAAAAGACACCAATTGTTTGTGTGAGCTCTTTTAGAGAAAATATACTCTTTTGAATATACTCTTTTACACCTGTGGACTCAGCTGCCGAAATACCCAGGGGAAGCACAACACTCGACCATGCAAAGGTAACCACTGATATACGCCGTAATTCCAGCGGCAACAGCAAGGTGACGGGACGAACACACACATGCACTCGGCTGAATGAGTGGTGCATGCCATCTCCTTTTATACCTGAATGTCCGGGGCGGAGAGTGGCAATTTCTCTAGTGTTAATTTCTCCAGGAAATGGTGGCGAAACGTAAAATTTTCAAACATGTAGTTACAATAAAAGCATGACCTACACGTAATTAGGCAGGTGGATTTAATTGTGGCTGATCGGTGTAGGTTTTAACAGGACTTCTTTGTCACTATAAGATAATGATTTAGTGCCATAAATCTTGGACCTGCAGTATTTACACTTAGTCACTTCATGTGTCTTGATCGTATATGTATGGGGCCTGAACGACCAGTTACATTTACTCTTGGCCGAGTCACGTCTTGTATGCAGTGATCAGATTGCTATTCATTTCAAATGCGTCTTGAAGGGCATGTACCCTTTTCGATCAGTAAATTTGCATGAAATGACCAAGTGTAGCAACCTCTCTAGAGAATTCTAAAAATGCTGTCCCTTCAAATAAGATGAAACTAGAAGTAGAAAATGTGTAGGTTTGTGCTTTGCAAGTAGAAAGTTCATGCAAGTTCAATGTTTCAGACAGTCTCACAAATAAAAACTGGAAAGTTTGAAGCACAGTTGAAGACCAGAGCTGTCTTGCCTGACAGATTATTTGTTTCTTTTCAATGCTGCAGGACCTGGAGCAGTTCAGGATGGCAACAGTGGCACTTCAACGATGTTCACACCCATGTGTCTACTTCTCATCGTTGTTCTACAAATATTGCTCAAGTTTTGATGGTGAAGAAGTTTTCAGTGGATGCCAATCACTATGTGTGACATCACATATCATCACACCAGGAGTTACAATTGTGCATTGGTTACCAAAAATGCCCAGAATGTGCATGGGTCCCCAAGTACTTCCTTTTAAAAAATCATGATTATTTGTTTTCTTTATAATAAAGTTTAATAATGTAACTTACATTGCTACTTATCACACTGTTTTGCCCACCGAATACAGTTTTGTATTCACTAAAAGCAAATTACGAAGAGGCAAGTCTAATTTTAAATATTTAATTACATTTATTTTTGTGATTGTAATTTTAGTTAACTCTTTAACCCCATACAGATTTGTAGAATACAGTGTGATAGGGAATTAATCATTTCAATTCAAAGGCATGCGATAACAAGGGCATATGTCTTTGTTTTTGGATTGCTGTTATATTTTTACTGTATCATGACTGTACAGCAAAAAAAGTCACAACACAGTTTAAATGCTCTGTAACATTAACATCATGTCTGTTATGAGTATTTTGTTCTAAGCTCTAAGCTTTTAGTATTCAAAGGTATATCTCACCCAAAAATGCTAATATAATTTGCATTTCTGGGTGAACTATCCCTTTAACACATCATAAACTGAAAACAGTGTTCTGTGGCTCTAGTCAGTATGTTTTATTCTAAATTACATTTAATGACCAGACTGGCACAGTAGGAATATGCAGAACCACATAGAAAGGATTTCTTTAAACCACAATTAAATAAATCAGATTTTGGAGTCGTTTTTAAACTAAATGACATGACAATTTAGGAAGCTGATAAACATGTGACATTTGACAATTTAAAATTCCAAAAATGCAACAAAAAGTTAATGGATCCATTGAGAGAGCCCAAAGAGCTATCTGCTAATACCTGTTGATCACGTATTCCAGACTATCTTATCAAAAGTTGGATTTTTGTTACCATGGTGGTCTTTCAAAAAATCATTTGATTTCTATGTAGATTTTGTGCATAGAAATAAATAATCTGAGTTATAAAAAGCCAGAGTTTCTGGCACATAAATGTTGTAATGTTATTTCAACTTGTCTCGTTGTTCCTGCTAACATGTATGTATGTATATGCATAACTTGTACAAAGGGAAAATATGCACACTTGTTTTTACTAAAATTGTGAATCTGTTTAATACAATGCAACAACTTTTTTCTATTTTTGTTATTCCCTTCAGTGTAATTTATTTCTTGCAAAAGGTATTAGGGTTTCTGCGTTAGGGACATACCAACTAAAACATTATTATTGCAGTGCTTAATGTGAAATCTTATAGTTTTCTTATAATGTGAAATCTTCTAAATATTGTGTTTTGGGAACCAGATGAGGGATATTTACCATCATCATGAGCATGTCCTTTTACGTTCCATATTCTGAAAAAGTGAGATTTGATTTGAATAATTTCTGAAACTTACCATCACCGTATAAAGGCATGGGTTGTGACTTCAAAACCATACTAATATTTTTTTCCATTTTGTTGTCATATTTGATAGGATTTGTTTCCCCAAAATTCCTTTAAAGATAAGTCAGTAAATCATACATTAAATGAGTCTCCATGATACTGATGTATAACTTGAATTTAGTGGTTTTTAGCACAAGTTGTGTAAATGAAAAAGAATGTGATGTCTGTGTATGGTTATTGGGTGAATGTTTTGTATTTTTGCCCCAAAAGTGTATTGCTCCATATTGCAGTTTCATTTTTATTTTTATTTAAAAAACATTTTTTTTTTAAGATATAGGGACCACAACCAGTCTAAACCAGTTCACATTTTGCACGTGCATGAAGAGAGACAGATAATGAGAGACTAAAAGGGAAATCCACACATTTACTGCAGTGTTTTAATTTAAAATAACAACAAAATAAAAAATGTTGTGTGTGGAAATTTGTAAAACAGCTAAGTGAGACTAAAAGGGCAACCTATCAATGCACCATATTATCAGGAACAAGGCTTTTTGGTGCATGGCCAATTCATTATCCAATTAATATGTTTAAGTTGCTGCAAAAAATGTACTTAAATTCATTCGACCTCACCACTGGACCTTTCAAAAAATCAGACTGTAGAAGTTAATTTTGTTCTGCTACTCCCTGAAGAGAAACACATTTTAAAAGTATTTAAACTCCTTGTACTGTAAAGAAATTGTTGCGTCATATGTTTTTCCTTCAACTGAGATGGTGTGTTCATATTTAAGACATACAATAATAAAATGTTGTATCTAAATAGAATTGGTTTGCAGTCAAATTGTAGTTCTTAAAGGATCCTGGTTTTGTTCAAATATATTTTATGAATTCATAATTTGCTGTCATTTTTCCAGTCTAGCTGAGTGGACATATGGTTTTTTATTTGAACATTCAAGGCTGTTTTTCGGCATACGATTGCATGATAATTTGCATCACTATGCATCGGTGTATAATGATTGGAGTGGATCCAACAAATATAATTTTAAATACAATGTAGTTGGAGACCGGGGTTAGTTGTCACACTTTTTACTCAAGAGACTATTCCTCAGGGTAGGTTTATTATTATTATTATTATTATTATTTTATTTCTATATTTAAGTATTGGTTATTAAACTTGTCCACTGTTATTTTTATTTTTATTTTTTGATAAAAAAAAAAAAAAAAAAAGGTAAGTGAATTGAGCACATTGACTTTTTGTGACAAAATGCTCCAGTAGCAGGGTATGCTGCACAATATTTGTGGGGCAGGGTCAGAAATTAAGGAGGGCTCAGGGCAAGATTGCCACTCAAATAGAAGAAAATGCCCAAGAAATTCCAAATGTGGGGGCAAAAATGCACTCGTATTGATTTATTTGTTTATTTATTAGATTTTTTTTTTTTTTGTAACATCTGATGTAGTTAAGAAATAGCATAGATATAGTTACTTAATATTCTATATACATTTTATGCACTAAATACATATTTACAATATTATGGCATTAAATATGAATTGATATTTATAAAAAAAATAAATAAAAAAAAAACATTCAGGTAGTAAATTTTGCAACTTGAGTATTGAATGCATTAAAATGAAGTCAATAGATGAGATATAGTTTGTTTAAAATGGTTTAATATATACCTGAAAAACAAATCCAGGGGGAAATATTGGCTTTTGACAATATCTGACACTAATATGTTAAAGGGATAGTTCACCAAAAAATGTTCTCATCATACCCTCAGGCCATCCCAGATGTGTATGACTGTCTTTCTTCTGCAGAACACAAATTAAGATTTTTAGAAGAATATCTTGGCTCTGTAGGTCCATACAATGAAAATCAATGGTAGCCAGAACTCTGAAGATCCCAAAGGACATAAAGGCAGCATAAAAGTAATCCATAGGACACCAGTTGTTAAATTCATATCTTCAGAAACGATCAGATGTGGGTGAGTAACAGATCAATATTTAAGTATTTTTTTATTTTTTTTTACTATGAACCTCCACCTTTGCCCAGCCCTGAATTAATGTGAATTGCCAAGAAAAAATAAATAAATAAATAAAAGAAGAAGAGGAAGAATGTGAAAGTGGAGATTTATAGCAGAAAAAAAAGGACTTAAATATTTATCTGTTTTTACACAACCCTATAATTTTACTTCTAAAGGTATGGATTGAACAACTGGAGTCTTATGGATTACTTTTATGATGACTTTATGTGCTTTTTGGACCTTCAGAGTTCTGGCCACCAGTCACTTGCATTGTATGGACCTACAGAGCAGAGATATTCTTCATTTGTTTTCTGCAGAAGAAAGAAAGTTATTTACATTAGGGATGGCATGAGGGTGAGTAAATGATTAGGGAACTTTCATTTTTGGGTAAACTATCCTTTTAAGTTTTCACAATTGAACCTGGCATTAAATAGCCTGATAGGCAAAATAGCCAAATTTAAACAGTTAAATAACTATTAAACACAAAACAGTAATGTATAATAGACACAAAACTATAACTAAACTAATGTATGTATACATCAACCTTTCAGTTAATGTCTACATTCATTATTGACCATTACCTTAATGTATGCGAGTGTGGTTATTACAAAAGTAAGATATTAGAATTTTAGCTTAGAGGATAGAATTCACAAAATGTATTGTATAAAGATATAAGACAAAACCACTGGTAGAGACAAACATTTGTGACAAAACCTTATCCTGTAGTTACTGAGATATATAGTGCTTGTATACTTCCCTGTGTGAAAACTAGCCCTGGTCTCCCCTAATTTAGAAAAATGCAAAATAAAATAAACAAAAAAATAAATACAAAAAAAGACTTGAAAAATGAACACTCATTAAAAAAAAGAAAAAAAAAGGGAAAAAAAAGAGAAAAGAAATATAATAATCCTCACAGGCTGATTCAAAATCAGTCATTCAGAGCTCAAATGCTGAGAACCCCTAGGTACCATCTCTATCATATACTGTTTTGGCTAAGTAAAATGGTGTCAGTCCTGTAAGTGTTTTAAATTTGACAGACATTGCCTGTGGGAATGATGCTCACCTGTAAGTGGTGAGGCTGAGAATAAAGCTGTGGTATAAATTCTAAAAGCGAAATGAGCCATCTGTGAATGAAGCAAAGAATGGCTACAGTGCGGACTTGTAATTAAAGAGTCACTTTTCACAACTGTTCTTTTTAAAAAAAAAAAATTTTTTTTTTATTGTAAATGATGAGCTGTACCATAGCTCACTGGTGCACATTTAGAGATGCAGCATCACTGAAGGGCCAGGTGACAAAAGTGGCAGTATGGAAGATAATTAGGATGGTAGTGAGAGACAGCTGGAAATGATGGTAACCAGTCAGATCAGTTTTACATATCTGAAGAGAAGAATAGCCACAAAATATAGAAATTTTATGGTTAGGATAGACCGGGGCTTTACATTGTTGTTGCAATGGCTATTTCTCAGTAATTATAAGTTTTGATTGAAGAGTCCAATTGTTCAAATGCTTGTTTTCTCTAGCAGTGGTTTTGCATGTTGATTTCAAACTTCTAGTTGAAAACTGTACATTAAATTAAATTCACACACACACACACACACACACACACACACACACACACACACACACACACACACACACACACACACACACACACACAAAAGGATTTTTACTCTAAAAATTCTATTATTGCTTTATTTTGTAATAACGCTTGGGTAACTAAGTGAACACAATAAAAGCACACCCCAAATACTTTCAGGCAAGCATATTTTTCATAGTCAGGTCTGGGCATGTTGTTATGTAGTTTAAATTATGTAATTTGGGGCAATTGAATCAATATCTTTTTTTTTTTTTTTTTTTTTTTTTTTGTGCCAGAGCAAAAATGCACTTTATTTCAATTTATTTCCAATTTTTTTTTTTAAATGGTGCTCTTTGGATTGAAAACAATTTGGTTTCCAAGACAAATTGTGCAAATGCATTGCTAGACGCTAGAATTTGGCTTTTGTCAAAAAAAACAAAAAAAAAAAAAAACATTACGTAATTGGACAATCTCTCGCCAACCCTTTGTGTAAGGGCTATTAATGTACGTCATGCACAAAAAAAGAGTGAAGCCAGGGATCCATCACCTTTTATTTCAAAAATATTCTTGGAGGTGAAGGAAGACAATCACCTCCCCTGAACCAAACAAAAGGATCCTCTGTTTTTATCCTCTGTAGTCCTGGTGGACTTCTTTATCTTGGTACCCAGGAGCTCCCCTCTGGAGTATGCAATTAGAGGTGGTTATTTGAAAAAACGTGTGAATAAATAAGCATTTATACTGACTGCATTAACTTGACATGACATTTTTTGGCTGCGGTATCTATAGGACTGCAGCCAAATGTGAATGTATCGTCAATAGCGCAGGGGCATTCTGAGGAGGGAAATGCACTAATAAGGTAAACTGGCTTGTTAAAGATGCAGCATGTCTACCCTGCTAAATGTTTTTCTAAAATGCTTTGTGAAACAATTAACCATAGGGTTAGGGTAAAATTCATAAATGACTTAGTGCTTTTTTTTAGATTCCAAGTAAAATTATAATGCTTTCACTTCTGATTTGTGTAAACAGCTCTTTATGGAAGCCAGATCCCATCAGCAATGAGGGAATTGAAAGAGGTAATTCTGAATTTTCATCTCTTTTCTTTTTTTATTATTATTTCTTGCAACTGCAACTTTATTTCTCATAGTTGTGAGTTCTTTCTCGTAATTGTGACATTATTTCTTTGCAATTACGACTTTATTTCTCACAGTTGCCAAAACATAGT